>NC_036862.1:37416405-37432998 GCF_002910315.2 Salvelinus sp. IW2-2015
GTGAAGAATACATGATTGAAGTTCTAGAGTGAGAATACGTGATTGAAGTTTCCCTAGTGGAATATATGATTGAAGTTCTAGAGTGAGATTACAATGATTGAAGTTCTAGAGTGAGAAACGTGATTGAAGTTTCCCTTAGTGAGATACATGATTGAAGTTCTAGAGTGAGATTACGTGATTGCAGTTCTAGAGTGAGATTACATGATTGAAGTTCTAGAGTGAGATTACATGATTGAAGTTCTAGAGTGAGATTACATGATTGAAGTTCTAGAGTGAGAATACATGATTGAAGTTTCCCTTAGTGGAGAATACATGATTGAAAGTTCTAGAGTGAGAATACGTGATTGAAGTTTCCATTAGTGAGAATACATGATTGAAGTTCTGAGCCTATAGGGTGTGTCACATTCCTCTAGTCTATGTTGTCAATGGTTAGAGCTCTTGTGTTTTCCAGGATAAGATATGCAATAACCTCTGAACTATTTACACAGCATTGTCATCTAGGTAAACAGTACAAGAAGGAATCATAACAGTGATGGTTCCTGTATGTAGGTTTAGGTTTAAAAAGATCATACATTGCACCAATGGTAATGTATCACATTGACTATTGATGTGCCACAAAGTAGTGGGCTGCACCAACAGTCATCTATTTTACACTTGTGGTGAATTTGTTATAGTTTACCTTGGTTTGTTGTAGGAGCAGATTCCGTTGTAGTTGAATCCCTATTTAAGCTCTAGTTGGTAAATTGCTTGGAGTGTTACACAGTGTTTAGATTGTGAATGTGCAGTGGGTTAAGCCTGATATCCTGTGTCTTGCATCTACATCTATTTATGTGTTGCTGCAGTGGAGGTCTGAGGGCTGTTTGACGTCTTCACACGGGTGCTTTTAAAACAGACAGTTCTTTGGCTGAAATCTAACATTTAGATAAACATCCTCCTTTCCTTACGTTATGGCCCAGGTATGTTACCTTTCAGTGGCCACAAAGAATGGAAGGAAGGAGGGAGGCTTTTTGGCAGTATTCAGTCACAGCCTTGAGCATTGAGTTCTCACCCCTTATTGTGGAGTTGTGTCCAGGGAGGTATTCACTAGGAACCAAAACGGGGACGGACCTAACTGAATTTGTCCAATAGAAACTTGTTTTCATTGCTAAATGTTTTCAACTGTGTGCAACTAATGAATACACCCTAGTCTTCTATGTGTGCAGTCACATGTTCAGAAAGCYGAGGATCAAGGTTGTGTGGGAACTGTTTTATAAGTTGATGTGCCATAACTTGGTAACATGYAGTCATGATGTGTGAATAGAGCMTTCTAATTACCGATGGTCACAGCACTTTATTAGTCTGTCATGGATGTGATTGGTTGATTGACACCACAGATTTCTCTACCTCGTCTTTCAGTGAGGGGGTTTGTTTATCTGACCCGGGTTACCCCGTCTGGTTGGAACCGGGCTGCCTCCCGGGCGTGAGCCAGGTGCCCCGCTCTGGCCGACGGCGAAGTCGGCTCAAAACAAAAGTGACGTAATTAAGCATGTGTGATGAGTAGGATTATGTGTTTTCAAATGCTAAAGTGATTACTTTTGATAAAAATCCTTTATCTGCCTTCCCAATAAAAACTAGTTTGAAAATTCAAACATTTTATTTGATAGAAAATAMATGTATGTTTRTGGACAATGTACCTAGCTGCCTTGTTGACAACATGATTGAGCGGTGCAGATTACRGTTTGATTTGAGAAGTGCGCTCCTCCCTCCCCGCTTTCGCCCGATGACGTGACAGGCCATTGCCCGGTTCAACCCAGGCCAGTGTAATAGAACTCCCTCAGTGACATAGGAGTCATGCCTGGTGAAAATGTAAATCAAAGCAAATAAATGTCACATAATCCGAATAAAACAGGTGTAGACCTTACCGTGAAATGCTTACTTACGAGCCCTTAACCAACAATGCAGAGTAAAAAAATATTTGCTTAATAAACTAAAGTTTAAAAAAGTAACACAATAAAATAACAATAACGAGGCTATATATGGGGGTACCGGCACCAAGTCAGTGTGCAGGGGTACGGGTTAGTCGAGATAAGACCAGCACCCCGGAGTCGCCTCTTCACTGTTGACGTTGAGACTGGTGTTTTAATGAAGCTGCTAGTTGATGACTTGTGAGGCGTCTGTTTCTCAAACTAGACACTCAAATGTACTTGTCCTCTTGCTCAGTTGTGCACTGGGGCCTCCCACTCCTCTTTCTATTCTGGTTAGAGCCAATTTCCGCTGTTCTGTGAAGGAAGTAGTACACACATCAGTTTCTTGGCAGTTTCTCGCATTGAATAGCCTTAATTTCTCAGAACAAGAATAGACTGATGAGTTTCAGAAGAAAGTTATTTGTTTCTAGCCATTTTGAGCCTGTAATCGAACCCACGAATGCTGATGCTCTAGATAGTCAACTATTTTTTTTACCTTTATTTAACTAGGCAAGTCAGTTAAGAACAAATTCTTATTTTCAATGACGGCCTAGGAACAGTGGGTTAAATGCCTTGTTGAGGGGCAGAACGACAGATTTGTCTAATCTAAAGAAGGACAGTTTTATTGCTTCTTTAATCAGAACAACAGTTTACAGCTGTGCTAACATAATTGAAAAAAGGTTTTCTAATAATCAATTAGTCTTTTAAAATGATAAACATGGATTAGCTAACACAATGTGCCATTTGGAACACGGTAGTGATGGTTGCTGATAATGGGCCTCTGTACGCCTATGTAGGTATTCCATAAAAAATCAGCCGTTTCCAGCTACAATAGTTATTTACAACACTAACAATGTCTACACTGTATTTCTGATCAATTTGGTGTTATTTTAATGGACAAAAAAATAGCTTTTCTTTCAAAAACAAGGACATTTCTAAGCGACCCCAAACTTTTGAACGGTGGTGTACATGTAGGTAGGGGTAAAGTAATTATGCATAGATATTTCACCTTTATTTAACCAGGTAGGGGGTCAAAGGGGGTCAATGCAAATAGTTTGGGTAGCCATTTGATTAACTGTTCAGCAGTCTTATGGCTTGGGGGTAGAAGCTGTTAAGAAGCCTTTTGGACCTAGACTTGGCGCTCCGGTACTGCTTGCCGTGCAGTAACAGAGAGAACAGTCTATGACTTGGGTGGCTGAAGTCTTTGACAATTTTTAGGGCCTTCCTCTGACACCGCCTGGTATGGGGGTTCTGGATATCAGGAAGCTTGGCCCAAGTGATGGACTGGGCCGTACGCACTACCCTCTGTAGCGCCTAGCGGTCGGATGCCAAGCAGTTGCTATACCAGGCGGTGATGCAACCAGTCACGATGCTCTCATTGGTGCAGCTGTATAACTTTTTGAGGATCTGAGTACCCATGCCAAATCTTTTCAGTCTTCTGAGGGGGAATAAGAGTTGTCGTYCCCTCTTCTCACAACTGTATTGGTGTGTTTGGACCATGATAGTTTGTTGTTGATGTGGACACCAAGGAACTTGAAGCTCTCAACCCGCTCCGCTACAGCCCCGTCGATGTGAATGGCGGCGTGCTCGGCCCTCCTTTTCCTGTAGTCCAAACTAGTTAAGCGTTGGAAGGAAATATAAAGGAGTGCTTGTGTTTTAGGAGTGAAATGTGATTAAACATGATGTGACAAAGTACAGTATTTATTGGTAGAGATAGTATAGAGTTACAGCTGGGCTTTAAAACTTTCCATGTAAACTTTCAGCCAACCACAATTTGAAGCAATAAATGGGTGTAAAATAAGGAGTATTACTACTTTTACGTGAAGTATTGAAAAAGCTAAACGTTTAGGCTTAGGAAAAATTGGCTTTTGCAATATGGCTGACCAGCAAATGATTGTGTCCATGAAACAGCAGGAAATCCATGAACGAAGAGAAATTATGATGACACTTATTTTCTCTGTGATAAACCTGTAGATAGTTGCAGATTTCGTTTCTTATTTTTATATTATTTTAAAGGTAATRATTGGTTGTATCAGACGTAACTTTTTTTGCCTTTCTCTTGATAAATTAAGTTTTAATTCTGGTTTGCTCAAAGCCTTTCTTCAAAGTGTTTCCTATAGATATTTTCCAAATCAGAAAATGGAATAGTGAGATATTTGTTTACAGTCTCAAGAACAAGGAACATTTCTGAAAATGTTTTTACTTGAATAATGACACTGTATTGCTCTTTTAAGATAACATGMTATTTTCTTTTCTTTATGCTTTAGCCTATGTTACTTGCAATATTTGTCTAATTGAAGATATGTCCCAGTATCTCAGCTTTGTAGCTCATTGTACACAAGTTAAGCATTCCAATATGATGTTTATGTAACAAACAAACATCTCAATAAAGTGTAATATATCAAATGTGTGTGTCGTTTTTTTCTTTAGAGGCAAGATAACACACACAATTTAGTATTTTGTGTAATATTTGGCAGGCACACAGTTTCAGCAAATATGTATTACAGTATATTTAAACTACTATATCTACAAACTATAAATATATGGTTAAGTCATCCTATACCTTCTACCTTCTATAGTAGCCTTTGATAAATTGGTGGTTAAGTTAAATGAGATGCATAGTCTCTGCAACATATCATGTGCATTTTGTAATTAAAATATTCAACATCATACAGTATGTCCCAATGCTATGAGGTGTTTGATGGGTTGAGATTGGTGTTGTTTGGGTCAAGAAGATGAGAGCAACCATCATCTTTGGACCGAGGGAGCGAATTGATTTAATTGGGAGAAGTTTTTTCGCTGGAAGAATGTGTAGCGGTGGGTGCAAGAAGGTTGGGGGGACAGAGAAGCTCAGTTCTGGTGACTTTTCTGACTGACATTCTACTCCAAAATGAATTTAAAATAAAATGATGCTAAAGTATAAATTCCACCTCCAGAAAAGAGCCCAACAACATATTGGTAAAATGATTTGTTAAAACTATTTTAACATTGGACCATGCATATATAATGTAGGCCGACTTGTTAGGGTAATTTGAGGTAATCCGCAACCCGTGGGGTAATCCATCTGTACGTGGGGTAATCCATCTGTCTGTCATCTGTCTCACAGAAACCACTTTGTCGCAATTCCTCCCTCCCAATACTTTCCCTGGTTGCCACTACTCTTTCTGAACTAAAAAACTCATCTGTCTCATCACAATTCTTTAAGTCACTCCCCCAAAATAATTTTGAGGTAGGGTGGCATTTTACCCCAAATTGACCCACATTTATCCCRACTCTCCCATGTGAACTCATGATGAATTGCAGAGTAGTAACTGGCTTAACCAAGCCASTGCTACAKATCCAGGTTTACAATGGTYCAGTTCGCGCATATTTAGGRGTTGAGAAATAAATTCATTAGGAATGGAAAGCTGGGAGCCCCCTCTTTTCAATAAAGGCCCTTAATAAAACGGCTGTTTTCAGGATTGCAAGAATTGTTGTGCATTGACTGCTTGTCAGAATGCATATTTCGGATTGAAATGGCACTCCTAACTTTAATATGCCTCGAAAATGATTTATATCGCATAGAACACACAACAAGCCGAAAATATAAATACATCAACTATTCTACTATGGGGGGTGTCTGATTTTTCTATTCATTACTCGTTTTGTTTTCAAAGGAAAACTAAAMGTGGGCTGCTCTAGCATCAAAGTGCCACTAGGCAGAAATATTTTTGTTATGTTCCTTAATTTTTGTGAATGGCGGCAATGGCCTACTCATTGCCTTACCTCCTCACGCCGTTTGCACACACTGTATATAGACTTTCTCTTTTTTTCTATTGTGTTATTGACTGTACGCTTGTTTATTCCATGTGTAACTCTGTGTTGTTGTTTGTGTCGCACTGCTTTGCTTTATCTTGGCCAGGTAGTAGTTGTAAATGAGAACTTGTTCTCAACTAGCTTACCTGGTTAAATAAATGTGAAATAAAAATAAAATAAAAAATGATTGTGCCGTAGCGGGTCTAACGGTCGTCTCGCGCRGAACTGCGCATGTGCAGCCCGTCAACTCAAAGGCAACTCCTATACTCCTATCCTACTCCTAAACTCCTATTAAAACGTTTCAGTTTGTCACTTTCACGAGGTTGGAGTACCAAAATGTTCAAATACGTACGAGGTTGGCTCGAATCTAAGTTGTGGCTTTAGATTTCGAGAAAATAAATAGTTAAGTAAGATTTTTTCACTTATCTTATTGATTTATCAATCCCCAAARCCCGGCCTGGTCTGTTTTGCATGAGTTCCCGAAAGTTTCGGGATGTTGCGCCTCTGGGTTTAGAAACTCTGTGCGCAAATCCTCCAACATCCCGCCCACACATTCCAAAAAGTGTTTTGACCGAACCCRGACGTGACCAATGAGAAAAGTAAATTCCGTGGAGGGCGGGTAGTTGGGTTTCATTGGGGAATGACTTCCAAAGTAGTTGCTGTTGGGTGGTGTCTTCGCTGCTTAGGTGACACGTAACTAAAGTTAAAGGTGCTGTAAGGCCTCGGAAATATCGGGATTTTGACTTCTGCTACAGGGCTTGGCAAAGTCTGAACGCATTGCACTGTTACATCCTATCTGGGTTTGTTTCGGAATAGAGCATTGTTTCTACATTACCCACATTGACAAAGTCTGCTTCTCATGAAATATCGGAGAGAGTTTGCTGTGTGTAGTGTAGTCAAGCAGAAATCCAAGGAGAAGTAACAACAAACTGGGATTCCTTCGTGGATGTGGCTACACCGTGTTGTGGGCTAAAATGAGTCCAACATCTTCACTAAACTTCCCCCAACTCCAAAGTGTTTCTGCGCCCTCTGTCTAATAATGCTTGGGGACGACTGAGGTGATAAGGGGCTTGAGAGGTAGTAGTAAAAAGTTTAGCTTTACTTTCCACAGAAGTGACCGGGAGATTGCTTGTGCAGGCAGCGGGGAGAGGAGCTATTCAACCATGGGGAACGGAGTGTGTTCTCGGAGGCAGCGGAGAATCTTCCAGTCTCTCCTTCTAATCACCGTAGTTTTCGGGATTATTTACGGGGGGATGATATCGTATGAGATGCATAAACAGCTGAAGAGGACAGAGGCGATGGCTGCCAAGTACCAGCAGCATCAAGAGTCGCTCTCGGCGCAGCTTCAAGGTAAACGTTTTCCCCAGCCGACGTTTAAAAAGATAAGGAGAGAACAGTGGCGATTTTAGATTGTTTTTTATCTTGGTGGGGCAAACAAAACAAAAACTGCATGCCAGCAAAGCCACTAACAAACAACACTGATTAATAGATTATTTGCACTATAACGGTGACACACGGTGCACACCAACTGTTAGGGCCTACATAAAGCTGTCCCAACATCTTACCATTGCTATACCATTCCTACACCTGGCTATCAGCGGAGCCTTGTCTGGCAGCGAAATAGTTCTTTCAGCCTCATTTACTGCCTTTAAAAAAAATATGGCTGACTTGCTTAAACAAATGTGSTTACTAATGACAATTGAGATGTACAAACTATGGCATATGAGGGGACAAGCGGYTAAGGGGCAATCTGTAATTTCGATTAAGACATTAWTGAGCTGGCTAGGATGGATGTACTCAATCGAATCAAATTTCAATCAAGTCAATAACTTTGTTTAGCYCTTTTGAAATGTACAGTGACAGAATTCAGAARATGGGACGTTCTTAGTGTTTTCCCTGTACTCCAAGTCAGAACCATAGGATAAATAAAGGGGGCATATAAGCAGACAATGAAAGKTCTTACAATATTCGATGATTACATTTCTCTAAAACCGGTTATAGGCTACATGTGCACCACCAAGTCAGAACAGTAGGTGAAATTAAGAGGGGYAAATAGACAAAATGATTAGGGTGATGCACATGGGCTACTAACAGCTTACTATACAACATACACTTATTAGTTTCTTAGCTACAGTATACATATCTCCCTGGAATATTTTTGTAAACATTTTTAGATTGAACCTTTATTTAACTAGGCAACTCAGTTAAGAACAAATTCTTATTTACAATGACGGCCTACCCTGGCCAAACCGGGACGACGCTGGGCCAATTGTGCACCGCCCTATGGGACTKCCAATCACAGCCAGATGTGATACAGCCTGGATTCGAACCAGGGACTGTAGTGATGCCTATTGCACTGAGATGCAGTGCCTTAGACRGCTGTGAGACTCGGGAGCGAAATTACATAATTTATGCAGCAGCATACAAGACATTTTTGGACTCGACTTGTTATGCTGTGCTCACTTGAACAGGAAGGTGGCGCAGCAGTCCTTCGTGGGCAAATTCTGCCATCAAAGTCTGGCATTCTCTGGATTTATGGTGCTTTCAAGACAACTGAGAACTTGGGGGAAAAAACAAGGTTGAATCATGATGACGTCAGTGATCTTCAGGTCGTAGCTCTAGAAAGACGCCCTACTTCTGGATTTACAATTTCGAGCTGGATGACCGTTCAAAATGTATTTTCCCAGTCGGAGCTAGTTTTTTTTCCCCCCGATTTCCCAGTTAACTTGACTTCAGTGAGTTCAAGACTTCGCAGAGTTAAGTTGTTTTGAGCGCGGCACAAATCATGCTTCATTGACAACGTGCCCAATGTTGATTGTTTATCATTTTAAACTTGCAAAAGAGACCCTTAATCCCAGATTTTGGACCACACAACCACTCCACTGAATAGCAGGCTAGTGATTGATTCCCAGACTTGGACCACACACCCACTCCACTGAATAGCAGGCTAGTGATGCTTTGCAACGCTTGCAGTTAGCCACTGATTCCTTCCAAACCACTCATTGTTGAATTTCCAACTTGTTGCGTGATGTTTATGTGCAATGGCCGATGAGCACCGATACGTTTTATCTATAATTTCTCGTCATTATTTCTCTTCATTGACAAGGATTAAAAAGGATTTGCCAGTATATTGTCGACATGATTCATGATGATGACTGCAAGCTAAGATTTTGAAAGTATCAGTCCAATCAAAGCTACTGTAGATATAACGTGATTTGACATAATTTTATCTGTGGCCAATGACCTTGATTGAGCCTTCTTGGATGGGCACTTCTAATGTAACTCTATGGCAGCATCCATGGCAGCATCCAAGGGGCTTGAATTTTTTAGCTCTACCCTTAGATTTGGCAGTGAGATAGTGTCCCCGTGAGTGACAGAKCACTGAGCCAATCACGGKGCAAATAGAGAACACCTACGCTACATATTTTCCCCTGGCTGCCAAGCCACCACAGAAAGCACTGAGCTAGGCTGAAACACCTGCATTTTGMAGCTGCCTTCCTCAAGAAATCAAAAAAGAGACCATGTTTGTATGCAGCTTTATTAACTACATTAATATTATTTTACATTGTTTGCAAACTGATATGTGACATGTACTAATGCCAAAATAACATGCAAAACAAAATATATACTACCATTCAAATGTTTGGGGTCACTTAGAATTATGATTATTTTTTTTTACAGAGAACCACATTTTTTGGTCCATTTAAAATAACATCAAATTGATCAGAAATACAATGTAGACATTGTTAATGTTGTAAATGACATTGTAGCTGGAAACGGCAGACTTCCATTTTTATGTAATATCTACATAGGCGTACAGAGGCCCATTATCAGCAACCATCCTCCTGTCTTCCAATGGCACGTTGTGTTCTAATCCATGTTCATCATTTTAAAAGGCAATTTGATCATTAGAAAACCCTTTTGCAATTATGTTAGCACAGCAAATCGGTTGTCCTGATTTAAGAAGCAATAAAACTGGCCTTCTTTAGACTAGTTGAGTATCTGGGGCATCAGCATTTGTGGGTCGATTACAGGCTCAAAATGGCCAGAAACAAAGACTTTCTTCTGAAACTCGTCAGTCTATTCTTGTTCTGAGAAATGAAGGCTATTCCATGAGAGAATTGCCAAGAAACACAGCGTGGCTTCTTGTTGACCTAGTTGGCACTGGCTGGCTCAGCTTACTGTATTGAAAGTAGAGGTTGACCGATTAATCGGAATGGCCGATAAATTAGGGCGATTTCAAGTTTTCATAAACATCGGTAATCTGCATTTTTGGATGCCGATTTCTATTGCAATCCACGAGGAGACTGCGTGGCAAGCTGACCACCTGTTACGTGAGTGCAGGCAGCAAAGAGCCAAGGTAGGTTGCTAGCTAGCAATAAACTTATCTTAAAAAAAAATCAATCTTAACCTAATCACTAGTTAACTACATGGTTGATGATATTACTAGTTTAACTGGCTTGTCCTGCGTTGCATATAACAATGCGTTGCTGAAATTGTGTCACTTCTCTTGCGTTCAGTGTAAGCAGAGTCAGGGTATATGCAGCAGTTTGGGCCGCCTGGCTCGTTGCGAACTGTGTGAAAGACATTTCTTCCTAACAAAGACCGTAATTAATTTGCCAGAATTTTACATAATTATGACATATTGAAGGTTGTGCAATGTAACAGCAATATTTATGTTAGGGTTGCCGCCCGTTCGATAAAAAACGGTACGGTTCCGTATTTAACTGAAAGAGTAAATGTTTTGTTCTCGAAATGATAGTTTCCGGATTTGACCATATTAATGACCTAAGGCTGTATTTCTGTGTGTTTATTATATTATAATTAAGTCTATGATTTGATATTTGATAGAGCAGTCTGACTGACGGTGGTAGGCAGCAGTAGGCTCGTAAGCGTTCATTCAAACCGCACTTTCCTCCGCTGCCAGCAGCTTTTCGCAATGCTTGAAGCACAGCGCTGTTTATGACTTCAAGCCTGTCAACTCCCAGATTAGGCTGGCAAAACTATAGTGCCTATAAGAACATCCAATAGTCAAAGGTATTGAAATACAAATGGTATAGAGAGAAATAGTCCTATAATTCCTAAATAACTACAACCTAAAACTTCTTAACTGGAACTATTGAAGACTCATGTTAAAGGAACACCAGCTTTCATATGTTCTCATGTTCTGAGCAAGGAACTTAAACGTTAGCTTTTCTGGTCAAGAACTACAGGAAACGTATGATCTCTGTAATTGCAAACAAAGGTTTTTGTACCAAATATTAAGTTCTGCTTTTCTGATGTATCAAATACTTATGTCATGCAATAAATGCAAATGAATTACTTAAAAATCAATACATGTGATTGTTCTGGATTTTTGTTTTAGATTCCGTCTCTCACAGTTGAAGTGTACCTATGATAAAAATTACAGACCTCTACATGCTTTGTAAGTAGGAAAACCTGCAAAATCGGCAGTGTATCAAATACTTGTTCTCCCCACTGTATATATATTTTTTCTTTTAAATTGCTATCGGCTTTTTTTGGTCCTCCAATAATCGGTATTGGCGTTGAAAAATCATCAGTCGACCTCTAATTGAGAGGGTGGGTGGACTTGTCTGTTTGGATGCAAAACTTATCAGCAGAGTTTAGCACACATCATTCCCCACGCTAGGCTGTAGCCTAGCATAAATATGTACCGGGGCCTTAAGGGGTTATTTTGAGTTTGGTCGAGAGGAGTTTCTTGATAAAGGATTGATGGCTGTATAGTAGGACACACACCTGGTAGCCTCAGTGTCCCGAGGCATGCTCTGCACCTCTGGAAACCTCACTTGCCACCTCAACGTCAGACGGGTCACTAGGCTAGCGTTCTAAACACGTAGGTCACTCCCTCTACAGACAGTTTCTCTAAGTAGGTCCTGGCCTTTAGATGATGAAACCACCAATCTGATGTTTGGTTGTACAGTTGTACTTTCTACGATAGTTCAATGTTCAATTTCCACATACTTTGTTATATAATTTAGGTTCGGCTACACACATGGTTCTTGTTCCATGTTTTAAATGTACTGTATGCCTGGTTGGACAGTGAAATAAGAATATGTGGACCATTTCAAATGGATTGGATAACGCTTCACTCACATTCTGTCAGGGGTAACTCCCTTCCAGCTCACTTTGGTGTGGATTCTGTTCACTTCACTGTCATTCAATATGTACTCTGCTGTCGATAGCATTAATGTGACCTACAGTATATTTACAGACCGTTACACAGCCTGTGGGCGGAAAATGTATTCACAGTTTCCCTGTTTTAACAACAGAGRAGCTATTAACTGCCGTACGCTACTAGGGTTTTTGCTGGCCTCAACTCTGCCAACGGCTCTGGTAGCCGAGTTGTACTCAGTAGACTGCTCTCTATTTAAAGGTTCTCTACTCGGCATTTAGCAGACACACTCATGTGGAACATTTTACAAGAACTGCATTGAAGTGAGAAGCTAAGTTGCGATCAAAGGGATTTTTTTTWATCAGTCAGAAATACATTGTTATATTATACATTATTATATTATACTAATCTGAAATTGGATTTTTCTTATGAAACAGCAGAAGGGTGAATGTTGTAGAGACACTAGACAGTGAAACATAAGGACGAGTGTTTTATTTWGATTTCCCACTGAAAGAGAAAGAGGCCACTGAGGATGTCCCTGGAACTGTCCTAAACTTTCAACCCTCACTCGTATCACATACTCACTCCTGTGTGTGTGTATGTGTGTGGGAGAGAGAAGGATATTATTGCCATGAGGAGAGAGACCTTGCATGCTCAGTCATCTCTTTGCCTTCACCAGTTGTGTTGGAGGTAGGTAGGTATGTATACCCAGGTGTAGAGTTGTCTCCCGGAGGAGAGAGGGAGGGCTCAGTTAGGGACACCTGAAGGAGAGACTAAAGACCCCCTGGAGGGCTATAGTACATAGAGATGATGTCATTGTTATTATACATTATGTAGGCATCATGGTAAACTTACCCTGTGAGATGAGAGGAGCCCTGACAAGACCCCTGGGTCCAGATGTCCTAAAGGCCCTTCCTCTCAGACCAACACCTACCTGGTTTCTCCCCTAGCCAGGTGAGTAGTTAGAGTACGGGGAATTGAAGGTAGCCTACCTGTAGCCGACTACACAGGTCCCATCTGCACCTGTAGAATGCCGCCCTGTCTGTTTGAGGATTGAGACAGATCTCACCTGTATAGGGTTGCTCAGTTGAGAGAGTATTGGAGAGATGGACCTGAGCCCAGCTCTACCAACCAGAGGTCCAGTCCCTACTGGTCTGTCTCACCTGTATAGYGTTGCTCAGGTGAGTAGAATCACAATGGAGGTGGAACCCAGCCCACCACACACCTCCCCTCGAGGCCCAAGAGTTCTGGGAGAGATCTATGAGAGTGTGTGATCTGACTCTGGGCCCAGTTCACTCCAAAGGTCAACTTCATAGTGTGCCTTCTGTTCTCTCTCTCTCCATACACTTTATCTGCCATAAGGGACTGTATTAACCATTGGGGGACTCACTCTTATGGGACCTCTGTTGCCATGCTCACTGAGCTGTCAGAGTAGCACCGTTAGCAGGTACAAAGTAATAGTGTTATTTTGGTTGGTTTTAAGGTAAGTGTAAATGAAGGGAAATTCCACCTTAATGGAATTACTCTTTGACTCATGTTTTCCCTTCACTTTAAAATCTATGCCAAACAAAAACCATTGATTMCAAAGTTTAACAAACCATACAACTCTATGCACAAGGACTACTTTTAACAATTTCCACCAAAAAATGTCCAAAATGAATTTAAAGCTGCACTATGCAGAAATCGCTCCGCCATTTCCTGTTTGCAAAAATTCCAATACTTTGCCTAATTTCAGTTTTTTGACAAAACAAGCACTCATAGTGTAGAGAACCATTGTACCARCTGAACTACTGTGATGTCTTTTCCACAAATATTTTCAGCTGTTTGAAGCTGGTGTACAAAACCCTTAACAAGATTGGACCCTTTTTAACTAAAATTACATACCCACATCTAACTGCCTGTAGCTCAGGACCTGAAGCAATCATAAGCATATTCTTGATACTTGATATTCTTTGAAGTGTGTTTCCTTTCAAATGGTATCAAGAATATGCTTATGATTGCTTCAGGTCCTGAGCTACAGGCAGTTAGATTTCACATAATGTGAAATTATTGTAGGAGAATATAACACATTAAATCTGGTAAAAGATAATACAAAGAAAAAAACGTGTTTTTATTTATTTATTTTCCCATCGTGAAAGGCAAGAGAGAGGCCATTATCTGACTTTGGACTCTAGGCGCACTTTAGKTTTTGGCCACTAGAAGGCAGCAGTGTATGTGCAAAGTTTTAGACTGATCCAATCAACCATTGCATTTCTCTTCATAATGTTGTATCGAGTCTGCCCAATATGGATAATTGGTCTGTGCCGATCCCGAACTTTGGTGACGGATTACGGTAAAATCTCTCAGGTTTTTATGCAACCACGTATTTCAAAAACTCTTTATATATCTMCTCCGAATTAAGATTAAAAGATGTCTGCAGAACGAATGGAGTGTCAGCTATGATATGACACTTTACTTTTGGAAAAAATCTATTTTTCTTATCAAACTACAGTGAAGTGGATTTACACCCGGTAACGGAATTACACCATGGGTCCCTGATCTGTACTACACAGAAATTAATAATTACAGATGTTTCCCCACGTTTGGACATCACAGTGCGGCACAGTTGAGTGCAGTACAATACAGCAGAGCACAGGGTAGAGTACGATGTACTGTACTTTTCTTTACTGTATTGTATTGTATTGGACTCTATGCTCTGCTCACTGTACTGAAGGGAGAACAGTAGCAGGTGACCCAACCGGTTTGTGACTTATGATTTCCCATTGTAGCCAATTCAGTTGCAGTAATTCACTTACCAATTTTGTAACTCAATTACAAGTTTTAATCACTTAATTAATAAACACAATTGATATCAGTAAAATCACTAAGACTAATCGGTAGGTCGACCATTACTTGTTACTTCTGTGAAGTGAGGGAGAAAAATGTTAAAATATCTTCCAGATATGTGGGTTTTTTGGTAAGGGATTTCAAGGCAATATTTCTTAGACTTACAGACGGTAAACAATTTATCCAAAACAAATTATGTGTTTATTAGTTGGCAGGGGTCTTTATTTCAACATTACTGTGTTTTAATGTYTTTCTGAAACCTTTAAYACTTTATCTGGTAGAWGTTGTCGAAGACCCCTTTCCCATCTGTTTATCCAGAAATCAAAGCCTTTATTTATGCCTCAMTTTTAAGATGGAACGTTTTAGAAACATTTATCTTTGCCTTTAATTTCCACAAAATATAGACTCTTTGCTTTCATTTGACACCCAATTTGATATCCTCCTATGAACTTCCCATGTTGGTGCTCATGGGTCCTTTTACATGGACATGTCCTGAAGCTGCTGAGATTGAGACCTAGGAAACGGTTGTTTTTTCCTGGAACAACAAGGCTTTCTCTTGGTCTGTTCCTTGTACAACAGGGCTTTCTCTAGGTCTGTTCCTTGTACAACAGGGCTTTCTCTAAGTGTCTGTTACTTGTACAAACAGGGCTTTCTCTAGGTCTGTTCCTTGTACAACAGGGCTTTCTCTGGGTTTGTTTCTTGTACAACAGGGCTTTCTCTGGGTCTTGTTCCTTGTACAACAGGGCTTTCCCTTCTAGGTTTCTCGGTTTCCTTGTACAACAGGGCTTTCTCTAGGTCTGTTCCTTGTACAACAGGGCTTTCTCTGGGTTTGTTCCTTGTACAACAGGGCTTTCTCTGGGTTTGAACACTTGACTCACTGTTCTAGACTTGATTCAGTGCCTCTCCACCCTGCCTTGCCCCCTTCCCCTTCGTTAGCCTCTTCCCCTTCGTCAGCCTCTCTTCCCCTACGTCAGCCTCTCTTCCCCTACGTCAGCCTCTCTTCCCCTACGTCAGCCTCTCTTCCCCTACGTCAGCCTCTCTTCCCCTTCGTCAGCCTCTCTTCCTCTTTCTTAATTTCCTCTCCCTTCTCTACCTCTACTCTCCCTACCTCCTTCACCTACCTCTCTCTTCTGTCTCCCAGTAGTGTGAGTTTTTGCTTCACAGTTTGACTCTGTCCTGGCTTCCCCTCACTTAATCTATCGAGCACCGACTGGCTTGTCAGACAGAGATGCATGGCCTAACCTAAGAGAGATCACTGGCACTGAGAAATGAACGCAGTGGAGCTATAAATCTCAGACTGCTCTCTCATGTCTCTGTTTTGGTCCCTGGTAAAGGTATGGTCCCAGTCTATGGGTGTCTCTCAATAGTCTAACCTTTCTTCCTCTCTTCATTTCCTTCACCCACAACTAATCTGAGAAGTGGACAGGTGAAAGTACAGGTAGGGCTTCCTTCTGCCATATTGTGCTTCCGCTCCCCTCGTGTCCAGATCAGTTCCCGTATTGAGATGTAGGCTACCCAGAATGCATGTTGTGGAATTTAACKCTAGCATTAAAGGGAGTTAGAAGCACTGTTGCTCTGTTTAATAAGTACACACTTTAAACCTGTGATGTTGAATGCATGTACACTAGGTCTTTGTTAAGCTGCCTATTGTAATAAAGTGACTGTAAAGGCACTCTGATAACAGTAAAGGCACTCTGATAAGGAAAGGGAAAGGGGATACCTAGTCAGTTGTACAACTGAAATGTGTCAGTATCTCTAAGGAAAAGTTGAATCTGCTGCTCAGATTTTCCAGGTGGTATTACAGGGAGAACAGGTAGGGTGGGGTATTCCAGGTGGTATTACAGGTAGGGTGGGGTATTCCAGGTGGTATTACAGGTAGGGTGGGGTATTACAGGT
>NC_036862.1:37439839-37444268 GCF_002910315.2 Salvelinus sp. IW2-2015
AGAGCATCGTTTTCAGATTTTTCACTTCCTGTATGGAAGTTTGCTGCAAAATGAGTTCTGTTTTACTCACAGATATAATTCAAACAGTTTTAGAAACTTGAGTGTTTTCTATCCAATAGTAATYATAATATGCATATTGTATGATCTAGAATAGAGTACGAGGCAGTTTAATTTGGGCACGATTTTTTCCAAAGTGAAAACAGCGCCCCCCTATTGACAAGAAGTTTAAACCCTTTACAATGAAGATCTGCGAAGTTATTTGGATTTTTACAAATTATCTTTTGAAGACAGGGTCCTGAAAAGGGTCTGTTTCTTTTTTTGCTGAGTTTGTGTGTGTGTGTGTGAGCTCTGTGACGACATACTGTGGAGTATCACACCTGACTATCAATTAACGATGGCAATGCCAGAATACACATTCTGAACCAATACAGAACACCCTCACGCATTCAGAGACGATCAGTTTGGTTGTTCAAAGCCATTTATGGGTGTGTATTAAATCTAAATGTTTGTATCATAGACGGCTTTCCATTCATTAGGCTTCACTCCGAATTAGAGACTCTCGGCTTTCTGTTTAGCTCTCAACTCCAGGATGGCTTTCTGTTTTAGCTTCACATCTCCAGAATGGCTTTCTGTTTTAGCTTCAACTCCAGATGGCTTTTTCTGTTTAGCTTCAACTCAGATGGCTTTCTGTTTAGCTTCAATCAGATGGCTTCTCTGTTTTAGCTTCACTGCGCGATGGCTTTCTGTTTAGCTCTCACTCCAGATGGCTTTCCTGTTTAGCTTCACTCCAGATGGTTTCTGTTTAGCTTTCAACTCAGTGGTTTTTGTATAGGCTTAACTCCAGATGGCTTTCTGTTTAGCTGTCGAACTCCAGAAGATGGCTTTTCGTTGAGCTTCAACTCAGATGGCTTCTGTGAGGACATCCTGGCAATTAAGATGTTCTCTTCTCTTTCCGCTGTCCTTTCCCCTCCCTTCCTCTGTTTCTCAGTGGTGTACGAGCATCGCTCGCGTCTAGAGAAGTCTCTGCAGAAGGAACGTGTGGAACACAAGAAGGCCAAAGAGGGTGAAGGGAGACAGACGGCAGCCAATAATATCTACATTACTACATGAAGTACTTTAATCCTCAATTATACACTCTTTACAACCATGGTGATTCCATCATGTCTTCCCCTTTTGTCTCCAACAGATTATCTGGTGTATAAACTTGAAGCCCAACAGTCACTGAACAAGGAGAAGGTAGGCCTTAGTCCCCAACTCTAGTACTCGTGATAGAAAGTGATGCAGTTAAATTCAGCATTAATGTGCCCATCTGTTTAGTGGGACTGTTAAATGATTCTGTCTGACTGCCAACATCTCTCCAGACTGAGGAGCAGTTGTGTTTTAATGGTTTTATTAGGTCAGCGGCACTGATGTCACTTCCTGCTGTGGGCTGAAATGCCTCTGATTTGGTTGGGGGATTGTAAATGTTGTTGATATTAAAGGAGGAGTGGAGACGGGGATTGTAAATGTTGTTGATGTTAAAGGAGGAGTGGAGACTGGGATTGTACATGTTTTTGATATTAAAGGAGTGGACACGGTGATTGTAAGTGTTTGTCGTTTGTTAAACAGCAGGACTCCAGCAGCAGATTGAACTCTTTACATGGGCAGCACCAGATGCTGAAGGTCAGTAGGAACACACACACACACACACACACACACACACACTGACCCACCCTCTGTCCTTGTTGTTTTAGAAGCAGCATGAGGACCTGAAGAAGCAGCACTATGACCTGCAGGAGCAGCATCAGATTCAGGGAGAGGACCACGGCAAGGCCTTGGACGAACACAAGGACCGCTTCGACAAACTACAGCAGACCAAAGAGATGGAAGCCTCCAAACTCAAAGGTGCACACACAGACACAGACACACACGAGGACTAGAGTAAATACTAGCATGCCTTTGTCTCCCTCTCCTGACTTTGAGCGGTGTTGCAGTTTGGAGTTGAGGCACGATACAATGGCATAATAACATTGTAATAAGTATGGTACATGGTGTGTTTGTGTAATTACTGTAGAGAATGTGTATAATCTGCGAGAGGAGAATAGGCAGCTGAGGAAAGCTCACCGGGACATCCATGTCCAGCTGCAGGATGCACGGGTGAGTACTGGGAATTAGTGCTGAGCGATTAACCGACATGTCATTTTTGGGTGGGTTTGACCGACATCGGTTCAATTACTTGAATTACATTTATTTATTTTTTGCCAAATGTGCCGTTTCTCTAGAGAGAAATCAAATTATTCACGTGATAATTCAACTTTATAACTATGACATGCTGGGCTGAAGGGAGTTGTAGGTTTCATTAAACAAATATTCAACCAAGTTCAGCGCAGAAAAGTCGTAATTAACAACAACAACCTTATTCGATAGCGCCATTTTTTTCCCTGCTCGCGACACGGGTCAGAGAGGAAGAGGCGAKGCGAGAGGTTTCACTCTCGACAGTTTGTCCAAAATAATCCCAATGCGTTTCTTATTTTCTAAGCTTGTATCTAAGCTTGTTTCCTGCTTTCCCACCTTTGGGACAATGACTCCCATTGTTAAGGCGGGGAGACATGAGCATTTCTTTATTATTATAATTTTTTTTACCCCCTTTTTCGTGGTATCCAATTGTTAGTAATTACTATCTTGTCTCATCGCTACAACTCCCGTACGGGCTCGGGAGAGACGAAGGTCGAAAGCCATGCATCCTCCGAAACACAACCCAACCAAGCCACACTGCTTCTTAACACAGCGCGCATCCAACCGGGAAGCCAGCAGCACCAATGTGTCGGAGGAAACACCGTGCACCTGGCAACCTTGGTTAGCGCGCACTGCGCCCGGCCCGCCACAGGAGTCGCTGGTGCGTGATGGGACAAGGATATCCCTACCGGCCAAACTCTCCCTAACCCGGACGACGCTAGGCCAATTGTGCGTCGCCCCACCACTTCCCAGTCGCGGCCGGCTGCGACAGAGCCTGGGCGTGAACCCAGAATCTCTGGTGGCACAGCTAGCGCTGCGATGCAGTGCCCTAGACCACTGCGCCACCCGGGAGGCGACAGGAGCAATTCATCATTACATACAGATGTCAGGACGGATACACTTTTACGTCTTCTACGTTAGATACACAAAGACCGCACACAACACGACGACAGACATAGACAGTTCGCAAAAGTATGCCTTATCTATTTTGAAGAACTAGTCAAATGATTTTGTCAGACAGCTCTGCAGCATTCTTAGGCAGGCTAGCTAAATAGGATGACTGAAGTATGGCGAGAAGATGGCTGGCTGCTACTGCCTGAGATGAAAAATAATAGTAATCAAAATAAAAACGAAGTAATAAACACAACTGCTACACAACTATTGCTGTCTCTTATACACATCTAGATGTGTATAAGAGACAGGGCTGCTACTGTCTGAGCATAGATGAGATGATTACTTTAAGCAATGAAAAATAATAGTCATCAAATAACTAAATCATATTTTATAATTTCATAGTAATTTCCTAGTTATCTATCTGTCTCTTATACACATCTAGATGTGTATAAGAGACAGATGGCGAAGATGGCTGGCTGCTACTGCCTGAGATGAAAAATAATAGTCATCAAAATAAAAACGAAGTAATAAACACAACTGCTACACAACTATTGATGTTGTCGTGACTTGACATTAATCTGAAGACAGTTATTTATCTAATTACCTAAATATGTTTAWTTGTTACCCGATTCCAATGAATCATGTAACAACCACTAGAGCGGTTCTTTAAAGAGMTACCATCTCCCAAATTAAACWCTTAAAGGTATGTKCCTATCACATCTAATAACAGTYCTTATTAATTATTACCTCATATCATCATTCTGAACCGTTGTAACCTCTTTGGATCTGCAAAAACCTGAGCCTTATGATTCAGTACTACACAAATTGGTTTAATTATTTATTTACTAGCTAACTAAATGGTAACACAGGATAAACACACACACTTAACACATTAAAACAGATCCCTAGCGGACTGAAGACAATATGGCTGCTTGTTACAGAAGAGATGGAGAGAGAGAGGGACAGAGACACTTAACGTTGGTACATGTTGAAACTACTCTCACTTATAGTACTCATATACTTTACACACGAACCGCCTCCTTCTTTCAGTAAGAAATCACAAATGTATTTACGTGAAATGCCTTGGTTTCTCTCGGTGGACAGGGCCGCCTTGGAAAAGGGTTTGGGTCTTTTCGCAGCAAGCATGTAAAGGCTCTGATTCTCCAGAAATGGTTACAACAAGTCTTCTATTGTTGTCCTTCTTTGTAGTTGTCCGGTATCCGGTGACTTGTTGTGTAGTCCTGAACAGAACTGCAGAGTTGATTTTCCTTCCATTCGCTCCTGAAGATGCTTCTTTGAAGATAGGCTAGCCAGCCGTGTC
>NC_036862.1:37449606-37450635 GCF_002910315.2 Salvelinus sp. IW2-2015
CTACGTAAAAACAATTCTCTCTTATGGCTTCCTAAATCACATCTCTGCTCTCTTAACAAAAACACTTTCATAATTGTTCATATTATATGCACTACGCATAGGATGGACACTTCATACATGTAGTGGGTATACTTTCCAAGTTACAGTATTTCCTGTATAACATTTTTTATGACATCACAAAATGACATTAGTGTTCTATAGATTGGCTCTGACCATTCCCCACGTTCTATGTTACAAATATTGTTRCAGTATTTGCTTTAGAACGTGTTAGAGTTTCAGCGTGAAAACAATACATTCCTCTGGTGAACACTGGAGAAGGGGAGCTGAATGTTCTGTCATTGATTTACAACAGGCCGTGAGTTGTTAACCCCCCCCCTAGTTCTGGGGGTCTGGTTGAAGTTATTAATTGATTTACAACAGGCCGTGAGTTGTTAATCCCCCCCTAGTTCTGGGGGTCTGGTTGAAGTTATTCATTGCAAACTTGATCTGACCAATTTGAATCCTCACAGGACAGTCAAGACAATGGAATATTTTAAATGTTTTGGTAATTGAATGTTCACTATTTTTGGCTTTGGAATTTCTGTTAAAAATCTAAAATTATTGTTATTTCATTTATTTAAATATGCATTTAATGTTTAAAAAAATAATCAAAAACCCGGATTATTTTTTTAATCGAACCTAAACCAAACCGACCTCAAAAAGAACTTGTCATTCAGCCCTACTGGTAATAGTAGAGCTTGGTCAACCTCGAATTGTTTATGTAAAAAAACATAGATATAAAATATGGAAGAAGCTCTCTTAAGGCCATTGGATAGCTAGGAGGATGCATCACCATGTTATTTTTTATCTTAACATATTATTACTGTTGTTACAGATAGTACATAAGGACTTGAAGGCTGCCCATGATCAACTTGCACTGACGCTAGAGGACCACAAGAGTGCGCTGGCCGCAGCTCAGGTAGGGAGACACTGTACTGTGCGGGGATATGATGGTTCTTTCTAACATCTAGAGACTCCTGGTTTCTAACA
>NC_036862.1:37451937-37467172 GCF_002910315.2 Salvelinus sp. IW2-2015
CCAGGACCGAACAGATTTTTCACTTTCTGTAATAGGAAATTGGGCTGCAAAAATGAGTTACTGTTTTACTACAGATATAATTTCAAACAGTTTTAGAAACTTGAGTGGCTTTCGTATGCCAATGTAATAATTAATATGCATATTGTATGATCTAGGAAAGTAGAGTCTACGGGCAGTTTAATTTGGCACGATTTTTTCCAAGTTGAAAAGCCACGCCCCCCTATTGACAAGAAGTTGTAAAACGCCATTTACAATGAAGATCTGCGAATGTGTATTCTGGATTATTGTACAAATTATCTTCTATGAAGACAGGGGTCCTGAAAAAGGGTCTGTTTCTTTTTTTGCTTGGGATTTGGTGTGTGATGTGTGAGCTCTGTGACGACATAGACTGTGAGTAATCACACACCTGACTATCAATTAACTGATGGCAATGCCAGAATACACATTCTGAAACCAATACAGAACACCCTCAACGCATTCAGAGACGATCAGTTTGGTTGTTTCAAAAGCCAGTTTTATGGGTGTTAATGTAAAATCTAAATGTTTGTATCATAGACGGCGTTTCTGTTTTAGCTTCAACTCTCAGATGTCTCGTGAGGACATGCCTCCACATTAAGACCTTGTTCTCTCTGCTTCCCCTGTCTTTCTCCTCCCTCTCTCTTTTTCGCAGTGGATGTACGAGACAGGTCGCTGCGCAGCGTAGAGAGAAGTCTCCTGCAAGAAGGAGACGTGTGGAACACAAGAAGGCCAAAGAGAGAGTGAGGGACAGTACGTCTATGTCCAATAATAATCTACAATTACTACATGAAGATACTTAATCCTCAAATTATACACTTTTCTTTACAACCAGGGTGATTCCTTACATTGTCTTCCCTTGTTGGTCTCCAACAGATGTATCATGGTGTATTAAACTTTGAAGCCCCAACAGTCACTGAACAATGGAGGAAGGTTAGGCCTTAGATCCCACTTCTAGTGATCTCGTGATAGGAAGTGAATTGTGCAGTTAAATCTCAGCATTAATGTGCCCATCTCTTTAGTGGGACTGTTAAAATATTCTGTCTGACTTGCCGAACCATCTTCTCCAGACTGAGGAGACAGTTGTGTTTTAATGGTTATTAGTCAGCGGCACTTGATGTCACTTCCTGCTGTGGCTGAAATGCAAACTCTGTACTGTTGGTTTGGTTTGTGATTGTAACATTGTTGTGATATAATAGTAGGAGTGAGGACTGGGAGTTGTAATGTTTGTCGTTTGGTTAAACAAGCAGGGACGTCCAGAGACAGGCTTTAGGCAAGTTCAGTGAACTCTACGATGGGCGCAGCCCAGATGCTGAAGGTCATAGGAACACACAACACACACACACACACACAGCACACACACACACACCACACACACACACACACACAGCACACAGCACACAACACACACACACACACCACACAAACTGACCCACCCTCTGTCCTTAGTTGGTTTTTAGAAATTCAGCTATGTACGGAGCCTGAAGGAATGCAGCACTATGACCATGCAGCGGAGCAGCATCAAGATTCAGGGAGGAGGACCACGGCCAAACGGCCTTGTGACGACACAAGCGACCGCTTTGCGACAAACTTACAGACAGACCAAAGAGATGGAAGCCGCAAACTTCAGAAGGGTGCACACAACCACAACACACACGAGGACTCAGAGTAAATACTAGCAATGCCTTTGTCTCCCTCTCCTGACTTGAGCGGTGTATGCAGTTTGGAGAGTTTGATGAGCGATACAATGGCATAATAACATTGTAATACATATGGACGATGGTCGGTTTGTATGTAATTACACTTGTAGAGAAATGCGTGAGTATATCTGCTGAAGGAGAATAGCAGCTGAGGAAAGCCTCACGGACGTATCCTGGTCCAGCTGCAGGATGCACGGCAAGGACAGACTGGGAATTATGTGTCTGATGGCGAGGTACCCACAGTGTCATTTCTGGGTGGGGTTTGACCGACATCGGGTTTTCAGATATACTTAATTACAATTTGTATCTTTTACTGTTTTTTGTGACCAAATGTGCCGTTCTCTAGAGAAAAATCCAAATCATTCACGTAGATAATTCAACTTGAATAAACATTGACATTGCTGGGCTGAAGGGAGTTGAGGTTTCAATTAAACAAACAATAATAACAAACAACAAACCTTAGTCGATAGCGCCCCATTTTTTCCTGCTCGCGACCACGTCGGAGTCGAGAAGAGTGAGAAGAGGCGAAAGCGAGAGTTTCACTCTCTACAGTTTGTCCAAAATAATCCCAATACGTTTCTTATTTGCACTACAAACTGTCCTGCCTTTCCAACTTTGGGACAAACGATCTGGCATTGTTAAGGTGGAGAGACATGAGCATTTACATTTTTTTAAATTTTATTTTAAAAAACATTACTAACACTGCCCTCTTGTTTGCTCCCCGAATTTCTTGGTATCCAATGTAGTAATTACTAATCTTTCTCATCCTACAACTCCCGGTACGGGCTCGGGTAGAGACGAAGTGCGTTATCTATTTTGATACAACTAGTCAAAACGTTTTGCTAGACAGCTTCTGCAGCATGGCTTAGGCAGGCTAGCTAAATAGGATGAACCTATAAAAGTATGGCGACTAGATGGCTGCTTGCTACTGCCTGAGATGAAAAATAATTAGTCATCAAAATAAAATTAAGAACCAGAATAGTAAATACAAACACAACTGCACACAAAGCTATTGATGTTGTCGTGACTTGACGATTATAATCTGAAAGACAGTTTTTTATCTAATTACCTAAATATGTTTATTTGTTACCCCTAGATTCCAATGAAAATCTGTATTGTAATCAACCAATCTAGAGCGTTTCTTTTAAAAGAGTTACCATCTCCCAAATATAAACACATTAAAGGATCGTCCTATCACATCTAATACCAGTACTTATAATAATTATTACCTCATATCATCATTCTGAACACGTAGTTCTTTGGTGTAACCTCTTGGAAGTCCATGCAAAACCTGAGCCTTATGACTCTCGGTTAGTACTACACAATATCGTCGTGTTAATTATTTTAGTTTACAGCTAAACTAAATCGGTAACACAGGATAAACACACACACTTAATCACATTATAAACAGATCCCGTTAGGTCTGTGTGACAGCTGGATACACGATGACAAGATGTATGACAGAGAGAGCGAGAGGAGCAGAGACATCTTACGCGTATTGTACATCGTTGAAAGTACTCCTCGATCGTATATATACATCATTATACTTATCACACGAACCGCCTCCTTCTATTCAGTAAAAGAAATCACAAACTGTTATTTACGTGTGAAATGAATTGGTTTTCTCTTCGGTGGACAGGGCCGCCTTGAAAGGGTTCATGGGCCTTTTCGCAGCAAGCTTTGTAAAGGCTCTGATCTCCAGGAAATGGCTGCTACAACAAGGTCTTCTATTGTCTTGTCTTCTTTGTAGATTGTCCGGTATCCGTGACTTGTGTTGGTAAATCCTATTTCTGAACATAAAATCGGTGCCAGGGTTGATTTGCGGCTGTCCATTTCGCCTCCTGCCAAAGATGCTGCTTTTTTGAAGAGTAGACTAGCCAGCGCGGTTAGTTGTGTGTCCGATGTCTCTCAGTGTTTATGTGTTTAGAGAGGTGGGTCTTGGGTTGTGTGTGTGTGTGGTGTGTGGTGTGTGTGTGTGTGTGTGTGTGTGTGTGTGTGTGTGTTGTGTGTGGTGTGTGGTATGAGTGTGTGTAGGTGTGTGTAGTGTGTCCGATTAATGACCGGACTGTGTTGTTGTTGAGGCAGTTCATTGTGGAGTTGTGGTTAGTAGAGTCGAGGTACCATCTTTTAGAGTCTTGTCTTTACTTCTCTATTTTGATACATTTACTTTTAGGCCTCTAATCAACCGTAACCAGCTGAATTGTACCGCGAGGTGGTTTATCGTCTCTACCCGTGTTGAGATATCACAGTTTCAAACCAACCTCTTTAACGGGGTAGCTGCCCAGCTTTACGTCTCTTCTGCGTATCTGATATGTTAATGCTTAAACGCATCATTTCATACAGGTTTTGTTCGAAAGGGCGTTCCGTCAGCGACACGCTCTCTGACCTCACTCACGGGGCAGTGACTTGTCACTGTCAAAGGTTATATGTTAAAAAACAATTCTCTTCTTATTGGACATCCTAAAATCAACATCTCCTCTTAACAAAAAAACACTTTCATTAATGTTTCAGTATTATTATGCACTATCGCCATAGGTGGATCATGTGCATACATTAGTGTGGGAGAATTTCTATACTTTCAAGTTTAGAGTATTTCCGTGGTATATCAGAACATTGTTGTGATTATATGACATTCACCAAAATGACGTGTTCTATAGATTGGCTCTGACCATTGCCCCAACGTTCGTATGTTACAAATATTGTTTCTAGATTGTGTAAGGTTCGTTGATAGATACGGGTGTTGAGGAGTTGTCAGTGCGTGAAAACTAATAACATTCCATCTGCTTGGGGTGAAACACTGGAGAAGGGGGAGCTGAGGATGTTCTGTCAGTGAATTTACAACAGGCCGTTGAGTTTGTTAACCCCCCTCCCGCCCCCGGTAGTCTGGGGTCTGGCGTTGAAGTTGATTAATTATTTACAACAGCCGTGAGTTGTGAATACCCCTCCCATAGTTCTGAGGGTCTGGTTGATATTGCTTATTGTCATTTGCAAACTTGATTCTGGGATCCAATTTGTATCCTCACGAGGACAGTCAGACAATGTTAAATCCAAGATGGTTGGACTTCTGGACAGAGACAATGGAATATTTAAATGTTTTGGTAATGAATGTTCACTATTTTTGGCTTTGGAATTTCTGTTAAAAATCTAAAATTATTGTTATTTCATTTATTTAATATGATTTAATGTTTAAAAAATAATCAAAAAACGCCGGATATTATTTTATCGATACCTAAACCAAAACCGACACTCAAAAAGAACTTGTCATTCAGCCCTACTGAAATGAGTAGAGCTATGGTCAACCTCGAATTTATGTTAAGAAAACATAGAATATAAAAATATGCCCGAAGAAGCTCTCTTAACCATTGGATAGCTAGGAAGGATGCGGTTATCCCATGTTATTTTTTTATCTTAACATATTATTACTGTGTTAACAGATAGTACAATGAAGGACTTTGGAGGACTGCGCCTGGGATGATCAACTTGCACATGACGCTAAGGACCACAAGAGTGCTGTGGCTCTGCCAGCTCATGTTTGGGAGCACACTGTACTGTGCGGGAGGATGATACTTGACTGACGTCTAGGCAACATCGCTGCCGCAGCTCGGTAGGGAGACTGTATCGTCACATAGTTTTCTTTGTTCTAACTCGTAGAGCCCGGATGCTACAATCTAGATGAGGATGCCTGGTTTGTAACCATCGATGAGACTATCCTGGTATGGTAACACATCTTTAGGGGAGACGGTCCTGGTTTCTAACATCTAGAGACGGTCGGTTTCTAAATCATTAGAGACTGTCCTGGTTTCTAACATCTAAGACGTGTCGGCTGGACTTTCTAAGCATATCTAGAGAGGATCCTGTTTCTAACATATCTATTGAGAGCTATCCGGTGGTTTCTAAACATATGCTATCTGAGTATCTGTGGTCCTGGTTGCTAACAAAATATCGCTTATATGAGAGGATCCTGGTTTCTACATATCTAGAGAGGATCCTGGTTTCTAACATATAGAGAGGATCCTGATGGTAGAGGAGGATCCTGGTTGGTTTCTAACATATCTAGAGAGATCCTGGTTGGTTTCTAACATATCTAGAGAGGATCCTGGTTGGGTTTCTAACATATGATTTTTCGTAGAGATTATCCTGGTTGGTTTCTAACATATCTAGAGAGGATCCTGGTTGGTTTCTAACATATCTAGAAGGATCCTGGTTGGTTTCTAACATATCTAGAGAGGATCCTGGTTGGTTTCTACAATATCTAGAGAGGATCACTGGATTGGTTTCTAAACATATCTAGAGAGAGGATCCTGGTTGGTTCTAACATATCTAGAGAGGATCCGGTGGTTTTAACATATCTACGAGAGGTCCTGGTGTTTCTAACAATATCTTAGAGAGAGGATCTCCTGGTTGGTTTCTAACATATCTAGAGATTGGGATTCCTTGGTTCGTGCTATACATATCTAGAGAGGATCCTGGTTGGTTTCTAACATATCTAGAGAGGATCTCTGGTTGGGTTCTAAATTCTATCTAGAATCCGCGATTGGTTCTATACATATCGTAGAGAGAGATGCCTGGGTTTGGTTTCTAATATATCTATGGTTATACTAGAGAGGATCCGGTTGGTTTCTAACATATCTAAGAGGATCCTGGTGGGGTTTCTAACATATCTAGAGAGGATCCTGGTTGGGTTCTAACATATCTAGAGGAGGATCCTGGTTTTCTAACATATCTTAGAGAGGATCCTGGTGGTTTCAAGCAATATCTAGAGAGGTATCCCTGGTGTTCTAACATATCTAGAGAGGATCCCTGGTTGTTATTCTAACTGATATCTAAGAGGATCCTGGGTTTCTAACATATTCTAGAGAGGATGCCGGTTGGTGTTCTAATAGTGTCATAAGAGAGGTATCCTTGGTTGGTGTGGTCTAACATAGTCATAAAATGAGAGAGATCGTTGTTTGAGTTTTCTATATCATTATTTCCTAGATTGAGTGGATCCTGGTGGTGAGAGGTTCTAACATATCTAGAGGATCCTTTGTTTTTTATCTAACATAGTCTATGAGAAATGGATCCTGGTAGTGCTAACATATCTATTAGAGAGGTATGTCCCTGGTTTGACTGCTTATAATTCTATATTCTAGAGAGGATCCTGGATTGTAAGTACCAGGAATGTGCATGAGCTCTCATACTTGGCCTGTAGTCGTCTGTCCGTGTGTTGATGTTTCTTTTGGGCAAGAGACTTGAATATGATTGAGAACTGGGTTCTTGAACGCATGCCGGCTGTAGTTAGAGTCTGGAAGCTTGGTTCACTAAGGGGGTGTCTGAGCTTGAGGACATCAAAGCATGGCTTAAGCTGAATTTCAGACTTTGGTGGAGAGAATATAATGGGTATTTGGAAGCCGAGAGAGAGAGGGAAAAATTTGGAAAGGAATTAAGTAATTGCTACAGCTATTGTCTGTCAGAAAGCGAAGTTTAATAAATGGGTTATTATAGTGTGCCATTCCATTGCTGGACTAAGGGTGGAGAATATAGGAGGAGCATGGTACTCATTTTAATCTGGAGAGGTGCGTGGGAGGAGGTTGGGGGTGATGTGGGCCTGGCTAATGGTCCTTCACTCAGATGTCTTGCCATCTGTAGGTGGGCTGTCCCTCTGCATGTCTGCTGCCTGTCCCCCTTGCAAGAGGACCTCTCATTTCTTACCTCTGACCCCTGATATTCTGGCTTCCTTGATGCTGTCTTCCTGGTTCTGAGGAGGCTGCCTCCTAATGCTCTTCTAACCTTCAGCTAACCTTTGCTCATGCAAGTGCCCTTCAATAAATCTGACTTAATGTTGTTTGCGTGTCCTGACCTCACTGTTTCCTTATGGTTATTTAATAGTTGACTGAAGGTTGTCTGATGGTCTCTCCTCAGGTCCAGGTAGATGAGTTTAAGCATCTCAAAGAGACCCTGATCAGAATGCCCAACCCCGCCCACCAACAGGCCCAGCCTGCTGCTCTATTGGCCAAGGCCCATGAACAGGGCCCACCCCTACCACAGCCAGCTGCCTTATTGGCTGAGCCCCACATAGAAGCACACACCCACGAGGAAGACCATGGGGACACACAGTCTAGGGTAGAGGAGGCTGCTCTTTTTTGGCACATCCTTGAATCTGTCATGTTATTTTGTGACCCACACCACACACTCTCTCACACACACACACACACACACACACACACACACACACACACACACACACTCATCCTCTCTAACCCATTCTGTTATTTTACTGACTAGTTGCATCTACAGGAGGAGGTGGTGGGCAAGCCAAAGTTCCAGTCTCAGCCTGCCGGGTCCCACCATGCAGAGAAGGAGAAAGAGGGATATGGAGAGACAGAGGGGGAGGCAGAGAGGAGTAGAGAGCTGGCGGAGGGGGAGGCAGAGAGGAGGAGAGAGCTGGCGGAAGAAGAGATGGAGCAGGCGGGGCAGCCTCAGAAGCTGGAGGAGGAATCTGAACAACCACAGGAGGACGAGGGGTTGGAGGCGGAACACGACCAGCCAGACAACAACGCTCTGAACCGTCAGAGACGCCAACCACAACAGGTAAGAACTAGTTAGAGACACTTAGAACTGGAAAAGGTACCCACTTGTCATACTTGAGTAAAAATAAAGATACCTTAATAGACAATGACTCAAGTGAAAGACACCCAGTAAAATACTACTTGAGTAAAAGTATTTGGTTTTAAATATACTTAAGTATCAAAAGTAAATGTAATTARGGAAATGTACTTAAGTATCAAAAATAAAAAGTAAAAGTATGAATCATTTCTAATTACTTATATTAAGCAGACTTTTTTTTATTTTTTTTATGTACGAATAGCTAGGGGCACACTCCAACACTCAGACATCATTTACAGATAGCGTAGGGTCACAGTCCAACACTCAGACATCATTTACAGATAGCTAGGGGCACACTCCAACACTCAGACATCATTTACAGATAGCTAGGGGCACACTCCGACACTCAGACATCATTTACAGATAGCTAGGGGCACACTCCAACACTCAGGCATCATTTACAGATGCAGGGGCACACTCAACACTCAGGCATCATTTACAGATAGCTAGGGGCACACTCCAATACTCAGACATCATTTACAGATAGCCAGGGGCACACTCCAACACTCAGGCATCATTTACAGATAGCCAGGGGCACACTCCAACACTCAGGCATCATTTACAGATAGCTAGGGGCACACTCAATACTCAGACATCATTTACAGATAGTCAGGGTCACACTCCAACACTCAGACATCATTTACAGATAGCCAGGGGCACACTCCAACACTCAGGCATCATTTACAGATAGCTAGGGGCACACTCCAAACACTCAGGCATCATTTACAGATAGCTAGGGGCACACTCCAATACTCAGACATCATTTACAGATAGCCAGGGGCACACTCCAACACTCAGCCATCATTTACAGATAGCCAGGGGCACACTCCAACACTCAGGCATCATTTACAGATAGCCAGGGGCACACTCCAACACTCAGGCATCATTTACAGATAGTAGGGGCACACTCCAATACTCAGACATCATTTACAGATAGCCAGGGGCACACTCCAACACTCAGAACATCATTTACAGATAGCTAGGGGCACACTCCGACACTCAGACATCATTTACAGATAGCCAGGGGCCACACATCCCAACACTCAGAAATCATTTAAAAATGAAGTATTTGTGTTTAGTGAGTCCACCAGATCCTAGGCAGTAGAGATGACCAGGGATGTTCTCTTGATAAGTGTGTGAATTGGACCATGTTCTGTCCTGCTAAGCATTCAAAATGTAATGAGTACTTTTGGGTGTCAGGGAAAATGTATGGAGTAAAAAGTGCATCATTTTCTTTAGGAATGTAGTGAAGTAAAAGATGTCAAAAATATTAATAGTAAAGTACAGACACCCCAAAAAACGACTTAAGTTGTACTTTAAAGTAMTTTTACTTAAGTACTTTACACCAATGGTACTCCTTAATACAATATCTTTAGAACAGCATGTTGTCTGTCTGGTTTCCCCAGGATCCAGAAAGTGACATCCACCTCGTCCCCGAGACCCACCTCCAGCAGGAGGCCCACGTGGCCCAGGCCCAGGTGGAGCGTGTGAAGTCTGCCTATGAGCAGCAGCAGGTGCAGCAGCGACTGGAGGCTGAGCAGGCCCAGAGGACGAGGGAGCTCCAGCTGCGCCAGGAGGCCCTGCAGGCCCAGAGAACGAGGGAGCTCCAGCTGCGCCAGGAGGCCCTGCAGGTCCAGAGGACGCGGCAGCTCCAGCTGCGCCAGGAGGCCCTGCAGGACCAGAGAATGACCGTGCAGAGGGAGAGAGAGCTGCGTCTGCGAGCTCAGCACGAGAGGGAGGCACAGCAGCATCGAGAGGAGGACCGTCGGGAACAGCTACTGAAGGAGGAGCAACTCAGGTCAGAGGGCAAGGGGCAGGGGTCACAGGTTATCTAGAGGTCATGAAGAGGTCTTTAGTTAAATTCAATACAATTAATCAATGACTTATTGAAAAGAATTTGACCCCATTTGGATTGGTGTTACAATATGTTCTGATGTTCAGGAAGAAGAGGGACTATGAGAACACGAACAATGACATCGTCCAGGGTGATGAAGAACCTCATATTGATGATGACGAAGGTGAGATAATCAAGTCACAAAATGTTCTGTCTGGATTCTGGAACCATTTTTAAAGAGGGAGKCTGATACTGACATTTAGACAACATTCGTTTTTTTTCTCTGCATTTTTGACTGAATAAGACATGTGATTGTATAGACATACTTACCTGGCTGTTATCGGACTCACTGTTGGTTTACTGTGTYTACAGAGAGGGACACCCACTTGGAGGAGGAGGAGAAGCAAGAGGAAGAGGACCACCGAGTACCACAGCTACAGGTCAGACAGATATTTAACTGTACCAGTCTCTATCAACCACTGATTTCAATGACTGTCACATGGTCTGAGGTGAATCTGACCTCCGTTTGAACTGTAGTTTTCACTCTGTTATTTATTATTTTACATGTTTTTATTATATTTATGAATCATATTCAAACTTGATATTATCATGTTCAGAAATGTTCTACGCCTTTTAAAGTTAATGTCAAATGATTGAATTGACATTAGTTGACTCTGACTCGGTACATGTCTTTCTAAGAAGTCCTAAAGCCGTAGTTAGTGATGTAYTGAATTATGGAGGATCTGTTGGCACTGGAGGGCTCTCTCTCCCTGCCTGACACAACCATCAGCCTCAACCGCTACTCTCTCTCTCTCCCTGCCTGACACAACCATCAGCCTCAACCAAACATTACATAGAGGAATTTGCCCTGTAATTAAGAATTCTGTAAATTGAGAGAAAATTGCCTATAAACAGTAAAATACAAACTTTGATGAAAAACAAAAAATGGAAAGCCAGACACTCAAATAGACAAAACCTCAATCTCTTCTGGGCACAAACAAATAAGCATTACAGTAGCATACTTCTCATGCTCTGTCTGAGGTCACTGGATGGACAGACAATCTATAGATATGATCCCAGTTCCAGTACAATAATTATGTTTCAAGAATTCATCAGTTCCAGTTCCCACCAGAAGGGAATGCCAAAGTGGTGACTTTTTTACTCCTTGAGAGACAAGAGGAATCAATAGAGAGATTCGTATTGGCTCCCAGTGTGGGGAAGGCACTCTCATTGGTAACAATGTCTCTGTTCATCTCAACATCTCCCTTCGATTGGCCCTTTCTGTCCCAACCCCCACTCTTCTCCTCTTCTTCGTAGTTCTCTTCCTCAGTTGAGCTCTCCTTCCTTTCTGTGTTCTCCCTCTTTTCCTGCTGGACTCCTGGTCTTTCACTATTCTCCTGCAGCAGAACAACACATTCACCAGGTGGTAGACGCATAGACAGAGCTTGTTATGGAGGAAATGTCTTAGGACTAGAGCAGCCCAATCTAACCGTATCAACTCTAGGAACTGCCACCGACCAACCAGTCTCACCACAAATGAGAACCAAGAAATTACAGGCGATCATTCTAGAACATCGAGCCTTGTGGGATCATAAAACGGTACAGCTACATGTTGGCGTTTTCCAGACATTCACTAGTGAGAATGAAAGTACAGCACACCAGAGTCCTGAAAGGTGTTTTGGTGGTTTTGTTTCTGAACTGGTCCCTGCTTCTGGCCATCCTGAGTCCGGAAAGTTGGTTTATACTGTCCTGTTCTGGCTATGGAGGAGTCATTTGTATACTGGTCCCTGTTCTGGTGTCTATGCTAAGAGTCTATAGTAGTGTTTATACTGGGCGTGCCTCTCGTGTGTTGCTATGCCGAGAGTCTGAACAAGGTTACTTCCTGTTCTGGGTCGTATTGCTGAGAGTCTGAAGTGTGATATACTGGCCCGCGATCGTGTGTCTATGCTGAGAAGTGCTGAAGTGGATACTGTCCCTGCTCTGGCGTCCTTATGGCTGAGAGCTGAATTTGTTAGTGAGACTGTTGTCCCTTGCTCTGAGGTCTGATTATGAATGGCGTTAAGGGTGTTGTGATACGTGCGCCTCGTGCGTGCCTATGCTGAGATCGTGAATTGTTTACTGCTCGCGTCTGGCTATTCGAGGAGTCTGAGTGTTATACTGGTCCCGTTCTGTGGTCTAGGCTGAGACGAAGGGTTATACTTGGTCCCTGCTCTGGGTCTATGCTGAGAGTCTGAAAAAGTGTGTTATACTGGTCCCTGCTCTGGTCATGCTGAGAGTCTGAGGTGTTTATAAACTGGTCCCGGCTCTGGGTCTATGCTATGAGAGTCTGAAAGGTGTTTATACTGGCCTCGTCATATTGCTAAGAGTCTTGAAGTGTTTATACTGTCCCTGCTCTGGTCTATGCTGAGAGCTCGAAGGTGTTATACTGGTCCCTGTTTCTGGTCTATGCTTGAGAGTCTGAAGGTGTTTTATACTGGGTCCCTGTTCTGGGTCCATGCTGAGAGTCTGAAGGTATTTATACTGTCCTGCTCTGGGTCTATGCTGAGAGAGTCTGAAGGTGTTTATACAAATGTCCCTGTTCGGGTCTATGCTGAGAATCTTGGAAGGTGTTTATACTGTTCCCTGTTCTGGGTCAACGATGCTGAGAAGTCTGAAGTGTTTATACTGGTCGCCTGCTCTGGGGCATGCTGTGAGAGTCCCCTGAAGGTATGTTTATACTGGTCCCCTGCTCTGTGTCTATGCTGAGAGTCTGGAAGTTTGTAGTAACTGGTCCCTGCTCTGGGTCTATGCTGAGAGTCTGAAGGGTTTATACTGGTCCCTTCTGGTCTATTGCTGAAGAGTCTGAAGTGTTTTATACTGCCCTGTTCTGGTCTATGCGGAGAGTCTTGGAATGTGTATACTGGTCCCTTTCTGCGGTCTATGCTGAGAGTCTGAAGGTGTTTATACATGTCCCTGCTCTGGGTCTATGCTGGGAGAGTCTGAAGGTGTTAATCTGTCCCTGCTTCTGAGGTCTATGCCTTAGAGTCTGAACCCGGTGTTTATACTGGTCCTTCTGGCTATTTTCGAGGTTCTGAAGTGTTTATACTGTCCCTGCTCAGGTCATATGCTGGAGAGTCTGAGATGTTTATACTGGTCCCTGTTCTGGGTCTATCTGAGAGTCTGAAGGTGTTAATACTTGGATCCCTGTGCTGGGTCTATACTGAGAGTCTGAAGGTGTTGTTATACTCGTCCCCTTTCTGGTCTATGCTGAATTGAAGTGTTATACTTGGTCGCCTGTTCTGGTCTATGCTGAGATTAATTTATGTTCTATCAACTAGGTCTCTCTGGGTCTATGCTTAAGTCTGAACCTGTTATCACTGGTCCCCTGGTTCTATGCTAGCGTCTGATTGTTAACTCGTCCCTGCTCTGTCTTGCTGAAACGTTGAAGTTTTATACTCGTCCTCTGTGGTCTATGCGAGAGTCGAAAGGTGATTTATACTTCCTGTCTGTCTATGCGAGACTGAAGTGTATACTGTCCCTGTTCTGGTCTATGCTGAAGAGTTGAAGTGTTTATACTGGGTCCTGCTCTGGTCTAGGCTGAGATCTGACGGTGTTTATACTGTCCCTCCTCTGTCTATGCTGAAGAGTCTGAAAGTAATTTATACTGTCCCTGCTCGGGTTCTATGCTGAGAGTTCTGAAAGGTTTATTAACAGTCCCTGCTCTGGGTCATGCTGAGAGTCTGAAGTTATACTGCCCTTTCTGTCATCTGAGAGTCTGAAAAGTATACTGTCCTCTCTGGTCTTGCTGAGATTGCTTTTATACTGTCCCTGCGCGCGCGAGATGAGGACTGGGTCCCTGCGGGTCTAATTGCTGAGAGTCTGAATAATTGAGAGGCCCGCCTGGCCTGCGAGTAACGTCCCCGCGGGCGCCGCGGTCAGCAGCGAAGGTACGGCCCGGCCGCGACGGTGAGGAGAGCCCCGCGCAAGGGGCCCTGGGCGGCTTAATGCAGAAGCGACATAACTCCGCCCCGGCCGCGACCAGCCCACTCGCCAGCCGCCCCCCCCGCCCCCACGCGGCCCCCCCGCACCCGCCCCCCTCCCCACACGCCCACCCCCTCCGGCCCACCCGCACCCGCAACCGCCCAACCCCACCCCGGCCCCCCCCCCCCCCCCGCCCCCCCTCCAACCCCCCCACGCGCCCGCCACCCCACCACCCGCCCCCCCCCCCCCCGCCCCACAGCCGCGCAGAGCAGCCCCCTCCAATTCTGCCGCCGCACCCAGACACTCGAAACAGAGGAAAAAAACCGAGAGACGAGCGAAAACGCAGGAAGCCGCATGAAAGCAACTGCAGAAGAAAAAACCACAAAGAGACCGCAGACAACAGACGAACGGGAGGGAAAAGTAGGGTGGCTGATGTTATTGTTCAGGCAGGGAGAGAGAGAGAGTAGGGCTTGAGGCCTGATGTTTGTTGTCAGGCAGGAGGAGAGATGACGATAGTAGCCGTTGAGGCTGATGGTTGTGTCAGGACAGGGAGGCAGGGGAAAGAAGAGCGACGAAGTAGGGTTGAGGCTGAATGGTTGTGTTCAAGGCAGGGAAAGACGACGCAGTAGGGGAGGTTTGAGGCTAGCATGTTGTTGCTCCAGGCCAGGAGAGAGAGAGTAGGCGGTGAGGCTGATGTTTTGTGTCAAAGGAAGAGAAAGAAGAGTGGAATGAGCCGAGAAAAAGAATGGCGGAGCGGAATAAGCAGCGGGCTTGTGCTCAGCAGGGAAAGAGAGAGTAGGGTTAAGCTGTATGGTTGTGTCAGGCAGGAAGAGAGAGAGTAGCGGGTTGAGGCTAATGGTTGTCAGCAGGGAAGAGAGAAGTAGCCGATTCGAGGCTGATGTTTGTGTCAGCAGGAAAGAGACGAGAGTACGGTTGATGAGGCTGTTTGTGTCAGGCAGGGAGAGAGAGAGCCGAGTAAGGGTGAGGCCTGCATGGTTGCCCTGTCAGCAGGGACAAAGGAGAGAGAGTTCGGGGTTGAGGCCCTGATGTGTGCAGGCAGGGACGAGAGAAGAGTTGGGAC
>NC_036862.1:37467197-37467919 GCF_002910315.2 Salvelinus sp. IW2-2015
CCCCTAGCCACAGCCCCTTGGGTATTGGTCTAGTGTTCTTTCTGTGTGTGTGTGCTTTCATAGATAGTAGAGCAGAGAAACCCACCCCAATATGGCTTTCACACACACACTGACATTCTGTCGCTCTCCATCCCTCCCGTCCTGCAGGGGGCAGTAGAGGGGGAGGTGGACCCAGAGGATGACCCTAATAACCAGGGGGAGGATGAGTTTGATGTGGCAGAGGAGCAGCATCTTCAGCACAGGGAGGAAGAGGAGGCAGACATACATCTCAACCCTAATCACCCAGCCATAGATGAGGAACTGGTGGTGAGAGAAGGAGGGAGGGAATGAGGGATGGAGGAGAGAAAATAGGGAAAGGAAGTAAGGAGACAACAGAAGTAGTCAGAGATATACCAGGATGACAAACTTTGGCTCTGATACAAGCAACAGGTAAAAGTTGTTCCGGTGACTTTGCCATGGTAACAGTTGTCATGGTTTCTGTGTTTGCAGATGGCGGTAAACCCCGACCAGCAGGAAGACAACCTGGATGACCAGTATCCGGAGGAGGACGAGGTATACACACACACACACACACACACACACACACACACAGGTTCAAACAGGAGGAAGGAGAAGACATGGTCTGATGGTGGTTAACCTTGTTAGGTGCAGGAGGATTTGGCCGGGGGGCAGAAGACGGAGGAGGAGCCATACAACGAGGAGAAAGAAGAACACGTGAGTCT
>NC_036862.1:37470617-37474859 GCF_002910315.2 Salvelinus sp. IW2-2015
AGACATCTCTCAGCATAGACCACAGAGACAGGGACCAGTATAAACACCTTCAGACTCTCAGCATAGACCCAGAACAGGGACCAGTATAAACACCTTCAGACTCTCAGCATAGACCCAGAGCAGGGACCAGTATAAACACCTTCAGACTCTCAGCATAGACCCAGAGCAGGGACCAGTATAAAACACCTTCAGACTCTCAGCATAGACCCAGAACAGGGACCAGTATAAACACCTTCAGACTCTCAAGCATAGACCAGAAGCAGGGACCAGTATAAACACCTTCGACTCTCAGCATAGACCCAGAACAGGACCAGTATAAACACCTTCAGACTCTCAGCATAGACCCAGAGCAGGGACCAGTATAAACCACCTTCAGACTCTCAGCATTAGACCCAGAACAGGGACCAGTATAAACACCTTCAGACTCTCAGCATAGACCCAGACAGGACCAGTATAAAAACACCTTCAGACTCTCAGCATAGACCCAGAACAGGGACCAGTATAAAACACCTTCAGACTCTCAGCATAGACCCAGAGCAGGGACCAGTATAAACACCTTCAGACTCTCAAGCATAGACCCAGAACAGGGACCAGTATAAAACACCTTCCAGACTCGGTCTCAGCATAGACCCCAGAGGCAGGACAGTATAAAACACCCTTCAGACTCTCAGCATAGACCAGAACAGGGACCAGTATAAACACCTTCAGACTCTCAGCATAGACCCAGAGCAGGACCAGTATAAACACCTTCAGACTCTCAGCATAGACCCAGACAGGACCAGTATAAACCAAAACTTCAGATCTCAGCATAGACCCAGAACAGGGACCAGTATAAACACCTTCAGACTCTCAGCATAGACCCAGAGCAGGACCAGTATAAACACCTTCAGACTGCTCAGCATAGACCCAGAACAGGGACCAGTATAAACACCTTCAGACTCTCAGCATAGACCCAGAGCAGGGACCAGTATAAACACCTTCAGACTCTCAGCATAGACCCAGAGCAGGGACCAGTTATAACACCTTCAGACTCTCAGCATAGACCCAGAGCAGGGACCAGTATAAACACCTTCAGACTCTCAGCATAGACCCAAGAACAGGGACCAGTATAAACACCTTCAGACTCTCAGCATAGACCAGAGCAGGGACCAGTATAAACACCTGCAGACTCTGTGTGGTGTACTCTCATCTAAACACTAGTGAATGCTCCAACATGGTCAGTCTGTCACCGTTCCACCACAATGGCCTCAATGTTCTAGAATGATCCGCCTGTATTCCTGGTTCTCACTTTGCTGCTGTAGACTGTTAGGTCGGTGGCAGTTCCTAGAGTTATGTATACGTATTGGGCTGCTCTAGTCTAAAACATTTCTCCACTACACATCCTGTCTATGGTCTTACCCACCTGGTGAATGTGTTTGTTCTGCTGCAGGAGAAGTGAAAGACCAGGAGCTCCCAGCAGGAAAAGAGGGAGAACACAGAAAGGAAGGAGAGCTCAACGAGGAAGAGAACTACGAAGAAGAGGAGGAAGAGGTGGGGGTTGGACAGGACAAGCGGCCCAATCGAAGGGAGATGTGAGATGAACAGAGACATTGACCAATGAGAGTGCCTTTCCCCATCACTGGGAGCCAATCAGATCTCTCTATTGATTCCTCTTTTCTCTCAAGGAGTWAAAAAGTCACCCACTTGGCATTCCCTTCTGTGTGGGACTGGAACTGATGAACTTCTGAACATAATTATTGTACTGGAACTGGGAATACAATCTATAAATTGTCTGTCCATCCAGTGACCTCAGACAGACATGAGAAGGTAATGTTACTGTATGCTATTTGTTTGTGCCCAGAAAGAGATTGAAGGTTTGTCTATTTGAGTGTCTGGCTTTTACATTTTGTTTTTTATCAAAGTTGTATTTACTGTTTTTTTATAGCAAATTCCTCTCAATTACAGCAAATTCCTCTCAATTACAGCAAATTCCTCTCAATGTATGTTTAGTAGGACGTGCTTTCCACTCTTCTGTTTATTTATTATAGATATGATGATCGTTATGGGTGGAGTTGAAAATGTTTTTCTGACGTTCTCAAAGCTCTAGGAAAGAAATTGTCATTACTGCAGGAGAAACCTACACTATCATTGATGCCAATAATAGTAAAAACAAAAAAAATCATTTTTCATTCTTCTGTTTGCTTGTCCTCTTGTTACTGGCTAAGRATTGCCAGTAAATCACAAAGTCCTTTCATAGTTTCTCTGATCATCTTTGTTTGAACCCCGGACTGTTGACGTGGATCTAAATCACYAAGTCCACTTGACCTTTCACCCCTATCCGTAAACACTAATTGTACACTGTATAGAAATACATCCKCCGGCCTCAAAATGTTTATTTGGTAACAAGAAAAAGAGAGAGAATGTGGTTGAATTGAACGTGTATAAAGGCATCTCCTAGACCAGGTTTTCTCAAACTGGGGTACGCACAARYCCGTCGGGGGATACYCCAAATACATTTATATATTTTTAATTTCTTCACATTTTCAAACGGTCCATTTTATATTTTCCAATGGAGTTGTACATTTGGGTGTTTTTTTGTTTTTGTTAACCATCTAGTGTAGAGAGAAATATCAACACAATGTCAAATACAGGTAGCCTAGTCAAATAATTAACATCTCCTTTGTTTTGGTTGACGTTGAGTATGAGGTTATTTTCCTGACACACACACTCGAGGGCCCTCACCTCTCCCTGTAGGCCGTCTCGTCGTTGTTGGTGATCAAGCCTACCACTGTAGTGTCATCCGCAAACTTGATGATTGAGTTGGAGGCGTGCATGGCCACGCAGTCGTGGGTGAACAGGAGTACAGGAGAGGGCTCAGAACGCACCCTTGTGGGGCCCAAGTGTTGAGGATCAGCGGGTGGAGATGTTGTTACCTACCCTCACCACCTGGGGCGGCCCGTCAGAGAGTCCAGGACCCAGTTGCACAGGGCGGGGTCGAGACCGCAGGGTCTCGAGCTTGATGACAAGTTTGGAGGGTACTATGGTGTTAAATGCTGAGCTGTAATCGATGAACAGCATTCTCACATGGGTATTTCCTCTTGTCCAGATGGGTTAGGGCAGTGTGCAGTGTGGTTGCGATTGCGTCGTCTGTGGACCTATTGGGTCGGTAAGCAAATTGGAGTGGGTCTAGGGTGTCCGGTAGGGTGGGGTGTTATTGGTCCTTGACTAGTCTCTCAAAGCACTTCATGATGACGGAAGTGAGTGCTACGGGGCGGTAGTCGTTTAGCTCAGTTACTTAGCTTTCTTGGGAACAGGAACAATGGTGGCCCTCTTGAAGCATGTGGGACAGCAGACTGGGTAAGGTTGATTGAATATGTCCGTAACACAACCAGCCAGCTGGTCTGCGCATGCTCTGAGGACGCGGCTGGGAATGCCGTCTGGGCCTGCAGCCTTGCGAGGGTTACACGTTTAAATGTTTTACTCACTCGGTTGCAGTGGAAGGAAGAGCCCGCAGGTTTTGGTAGGGGGCGTGTCAGTGGCATCGTATTGTCCTCAAAGCGGCAAAAAAGTTGTTTAGCCTGTCTGGAGCAAGACATCTGGTCCTCGACGGGGCTGGTTTTCTTTTTGTAATCCGTGATTGACTGTAGACCTGCACATACCTCTTGTGTCTGAGCTGTTGAATTTCGACTCGATTTTGTCTCTGTACTGAGACTTAGCCTGTTTGATTGCCTGTGCGGAGAGAATAGCTCACTGTTTGAATTCGGTCATGCTTCCGGTCACCTTGCCCTGGTAAAAAGCAGTGGTTCGCGCTTTCAGTTTCACGCGAATGCTGCCGTCAATCCACGGTTTCTGGTTTGGGAATGTTTTTATCGTTGCTGTGGGTACGACATCGTCAATGCACTTCCTAATGAACTCGCTCACCGAATCAGCAATTCGTCAATATTGTTGTTGGACGCGATGCGGAACATATTCCAATCCGCGTGATCGAAGCAGTCTTGAAGCGTGGATTCAGATTGTCGGACCAGCGTTGAACGACTGAGCGCGGGAGCTTGTTGTTTGAGTTTTTGTTTGTAGGCTGAATCAACAAAATGGAGTCGTGGTCAGCTTTTCCGAAAGGGGGCGGGGGAGGGCCTTATAAGCGTCGCGGAAATTAGTATACAATGGTCTAGTGTTTTTCCAGCCCTGGTAGCACAATCGATATGCTGATGAAGATTTAGGGAGTTTTGTTTTTAGATTAGCAAATTAGATTAGTTTTCACGACGC
>NC_036862.1:37476432-37484589 GCF_002910315.2 Salvelinus sp. IW2-2015
TCCAAATAATCATATCCAATCACATTAACTGTCTCTCGCGGAATTCCGGTCCGTATGTAGCCAAACGTAGCTGCTGCTCATTCCGTTTGCTCGAAAATGGTTAAAATAAGTAAATAAGTAAGGCGTCCATAGAGACACACACTGCTACTACCAGCAGGTACTACACCTGCACCTGTCCACGACACAAGTTGTTCTGCTCCACGAGCACACCAATGTATCAGTAATTCTATATGTGTTGTTAGCCCAGCTAGCATGGACACTGACAGTTGTTGAATCTGATGCAGCAATATACATTTACATTGATTTGGGGTTCACTTATATTGGGAGTAGTGCCTTTCCTCAGCCACAGTGTGTTATATGTGCAAAAGTACTATCTCACACTCGATGAAACTTCACCCTGCGCAGACATTTAGAAACAAAACATGCCAATTTGAAAAATAAGCCATGGGAGTTTTTTAAGCGAGAATTAATACACTTTTGGGTAGTAAGACATGTACAAAAGCAACTGATACCATTAATAAGAAGGGCCTGAGATAGTTCTTATATGGTGAGCTACCGAGTGGCTAGGACAGGCAAGCCCCATACTATTGTGGAGGACTTAATTCTTCCTGCTGCCGCAGATATGACTGGGTCGATGCTGGTGGAAAAGGCCCCAAAAAACTATACAATGCCTTCATCAAACAACACTGTTTCAAATCCAAATCAAATCAATTTTATTAGTCACATACACATGGTTAGCAGATGTTAATGCGAGTGTAGCGAAATGCTGTGGCTGTCTAGTTCCGACAATGCCAGTAATAACCAACAGTAATCTAACCTAACAATTCCACACTACTACCTTACAACACACAACAAAGTGTAAGGGATAAAAATATGTCAATAAGAATATATGATGATGGTGGTACAGAACGGCATGGCAGATGCAGTAGATGGTATAGAGTACGGTATATACATGATGAGATAGTACTGTAGGGTATGTAACATAAAGTGGCATAGTTTAAAGTGGCTAGTGGTACATGTATTGCATAAAGATGCAAGATGCAGTAGAATGATATAGAGTACAGTATATATACATATGAGATGGGTAATGTAGGGTATGTAAACAGTTGTATTAAGTGGCATTGCTTAAGTGGCTAGTGGTACATTTTTACATAATTTCATCAATTCCCATTTTTAAAGTGCTGGAGTGAGTAGTATGTTGGCAGCGGCCCTAAATGTTAGTGGTGGCTGTTTTAACAGTCTGATGGCTTGAGATAGAAGCTGTTTTTCAGTCTCTCGGTCCCTGCTTTGACTGCACCTGTACTGACCTCGCCTTCTGGATGATAGCGGGGTGAACAGGCAGTGGCTTGGGTGGTTTGTCCTGATGATCTTATGGCCTTCCTGTGACATCGGGTGGTGTGTGTCCTGGAGGGCAGGTAGTTTGCCCCTGGTGATGCGTTCTGCAGACCTCACTACCCTCTGGAGAGCCTTACGGTTGTGGCGGAGCAGTTGCGTACCAGGCGGTGATACAGCCCGACAGGATGCTCTCGATTGTGCATCTGTAGAAGTTTGTGAGTGCTCTTTGGTGACAAGCCGAATTTCTTCAGCCTCCTGAGGTTGAAGAGGCGCTGCTGCGCCTTTCTTCACAACGCTGTCTGTTGTGGGTGGACCAGTTCAGGTTTGTCCGTGATGTGTACACCGAGGAACTTAACTTCCACCTTCTCCACTACTGACCCGCGATGTGGATAGGGGGGTGCTCCCTCTGCTGTTTCCTGAAGTCCACAACATCTCCTTTGTTTTGGTTGACGTTGAGTATGAGGTTATTTTCCTGACACCACACTCGAGGGCCCTCACCTCCTCCCTGTAGGCCGTCTCGTCGTTGTTGGTGATCAAGCCTACCACTGTAGTGTCATCCGCAAACTTGATGATTAGTTGGAGGCGTGCATGGCCACGCAGTCGTGGGTGAACAGGAGTACAGGAGAGGGCTCAGAACGCACCCTTGTGGGCCCCAAGTGTTGAGGATCAGCGGGTGGAGAGTTTGTTACCTACCCTCACCACCTGGGCGGCCCGTCAGAAGTCCGGACCCAGTTGCACAGGCGGGGTCGAGACCCAGGGTCTCGAGCTTGATGACGAGTTTGGAGGGACTATGGTGTTAAATGCTGAGCTGTAATCGATGAACAGCATTCTCACATGGGTATTCCTCTTGTCCAGATGGGTTAGGGCAGTGTGCAGTGTGGTTGCGATTGCGTCGTCTGTGGACCTATTGGGTCGGTAAGCCAATTGGAGTGGGTCTAGGGTGTCCGGTAGGTGGAGGTGATATGGTCCTTGACTAGTCTCTCAAAGCACTTCATGATGACGGAAGTGAGTGCTACGGGGCGGTAGTCGTTTAGCTCAGTTACTTAGCTTTCTTGGGAACAGGAACAATGGTGGCCCTCTTGAGCATGTGGGAACAGCAGACTGGGATAAGGATTGATTGATATGTCCGTAACACACACCAGCTGGTCTGCGCATGCTCTGAGGACGCGGCTGGGAATGCCGTCTGGGCCTGCAGCCTTGCGAGGGTTACACGTTAAATGTTTTACACCTCGGCTGCAGTGAAAGGAGAGCCCGCAGGTTTTGGTAGGGGCCGTGTCATGTGCACTGTATTGTCCTCAAAGCGGGCAAAAAAGTTGTTAGCCTGTCTGGAGCAAGACATCCTGGTCCTCGACGGGGCTGGTTTTCTTTTTGTAATCCGTGATTGACTGTAGACCCTGCACATACCTCTTGTGTCTGAGCTGTTGAATTTCGACTCGATTTTGTCTCTGTACTGAGACTTAGCCTGTTTGATTGCCTTGCGGAGAGAATAGCTACATGTTTGTATTCGGTCATGCTTCCGGTCACCTTGCCCTGGTAAAAGCAGTGGTTCGCGCTTTCAGTTTCACGCGAATGCTGCCGTCAATCCACGGTTCTGGTTTGGGAATGTTTTTATCGTTGCTGTGGGTACAAGACTCGTCAATGCACTTCCTAATGAACTCGCTCACCGAATCAGCATATTCGTCAATATTGTTGTTGGACGCGATGCGGAACATATTCCAATCCGCGTGATCGAAGCAGTCTTGAAGCGTGGATTCAGATTGTCGGACCAGCGTTGAACAGACTGAGCGCGGGAGCTTGTTGTTTGAGTTTTTGTGTTGTAGCTGGAATCAACAAAAAATGGAGTCGTGGTCAGCTTTTCCGAAAGGGGGCGGGGGGCATCAGTGACATGGCAGGAGATGTTTTGAAACAATTACTGCTTTGCATACAAGCCAATGAATTCTATGCATTACAGCTGGATGAGTCAACAGACGTGGRGGGCCTGGCACAGCTSCTGGTATATATCCGTTACGTTTATGGGGGGGTCAATTAAGATAGACATCCTCTTCTGCAAACCACTGGAAACCAGGACAACCGGAGAGGATATTTTTAAAGTACTGGACAGCTTTGTGACATCAAATGGACTTTGGTGGTCAAGATGTGTTGGTATCTGTACTGATGGGGCAAAAGCCATGACAGGGAGACATAGTGGAGTGGTAACGCGAGTGCAAYCAGTTACTCCCAACGCCCCTTGGGTACACTGCAGCATCCACCGAGAGGCTCTTGTTCAAGAGAATGCSTGACAGCTTGAAAGACATTTTGGACAATACAGTGAAAATAGTTAACTTTGTTAAAGCAAGGCCCCTGAACTCTCGTGTATTTCCTGCATTATGCAGTGATATGGGCAGCGACCATGTAACGCTTTTACAACATACAGAAAGATGTGCGCTGGTTATCAAGGGGTAAAGTATTGACACATTATTTTTATTTATTTAGAGACGAGCTTAAAGTTTTCTTTACTGACCATAATTTTCACTTGTCTGACCTCTTGCATGATGACGAGTTTCTCACACGTCTGGCCTATCTGGGTGATGTGATCTCGCCTGAATGATCTGAATCTAGGATTACAGGGACTCTCCGCAACTATATTCAATGTGCGGGACAAAATTGAGGCCGTGATTAAGAAGTTGGAGCTCTTCTCTGTCTGCATTAACAAGGACAACACACAGGTCTTTATCATTGTATGATTTTTTTGTGTGCAAATGAACTCAAGCTTACGGACAATGTCAAATGTAATATAGCGAAGAACCTGAGTGAGTTGGGTGCGCAATTACACAGGTACTTTCCCGAAACGGATGACACAAACAACTGGATTCGTTAACCCTTTCATGCCTTGCCTCCAGTCCACTTACCGATATCCCCTTTTGAATATACTGTACTCCCCCAGCGTCAGCGACCCGGAGGTGGGCCCCGTCTCACTTATGGGAAAAGCCTTTGACCTCTTGAGTGCGGATTACCTAACAGCTGCCCTTTATAGATTTGGCTTTGCCCTCCCAAAATTCATACCGCCCTGGATAAATGATTTGTTATTTTTCTCCCATCGGCTTCGCGTACAGACTAACATTTTGTCCTAATTGTTCAGAACATACTATTGGCTGCAAATTTCATAGCCTTTTAACTAGGCGACAGATGATCCTATATGGCCCTAGACCACTCTGTGTCCAGATGGAGTCTAGAATCGTGTAAACCTGCCCTGCCTCTTTCTTCTGTGTTGTGCCTTCGTCTCTCCCAGTGTCCCCTAGGCAAGAAGGCATCCTGTGTTGGAAAGTAGTCTCTTAAAATGTGCCGAATCAGTTTTCGTTTAGCCTTTAACCTCCGAGGCTTATCTCTATTCAGCCCAACTTCAAATCAAGAACATTTTATTTCCTCCATCTTTAAATGATGCGGGCTTTTGCATCTGTACTCACTAGGCCTCTCTTCACTAGGCCTCTCCTCACTGGCGCCCTCTCCTCACTGGCCGCCTGCTTCCTCACCTAGGCCATCTACTCACTGGGCCCTCTACTTCACTGAGGCCTCTACTCACCTGGGCCTCTCCTCACTGGGTCGCTCTCCTCACTGGCCTACTCCTCACTAGCGCCGGCTACTCCACTAGCCTCTCTTCACTAGGCCTTCTCCTCCCCTCACTAGCGGCCGCTCACTCACTAGGCCTCTACTCACTGCCCGGCCTGACTCTTCACTGGCGCCTGCTACTCACTGCGGACCTACTCCTCACTGGCCTCTCCTCACTTGGGCCCTCTACTCACTGCACGCCTACTCCTCACTGGCTCTCGTCACTAGGCCTCTCTTCACTCTGCCCAAATTCATTCTATTGATGATACATTTGCCGCTTATTGCCTTCAGCTACAGGAAAAGTTCATGCTTCCCCAATCCCAACTTCTTCCTCTTATCTACAGACTTTTAGGAACTTTGTCAGAAGCCTAACAACCTGAAATTCCCCATATGCGCCTGCGAGTACAGCTATAGCAGAGCCATCTTGAGCCCTAACTAAGTATGCCTAGGCAGCCGGCAATTGAAGACATATATTCAATCATTAATGACTTACAGAACTCTTCTTTGCTGCCTATATAAAACTCGATGCGCGAAAGGATACTTGGTGGGAGGAACTTGCGGCGAAGACACCTTGCGGGAATCTATGCCTCGCAGGCGGGCCATGCGTTGTCCATCGTCTACTTTAGCACTAGACACAGCTCATTCAAATTCAAAGTGGTTTATTGCATCACGTCCACTGGTCCCGGCCAAACTGGAGAATATTCTCTGATTTTGATACACTACCTGTGTCCGATGTAAAACGCGCACCAGCACCACCTTTCATCATATGTTTTGGGACTTGCCTCACAAACTGTCAGGTTTCTGCGGAATAATATTTAAATGTTTGCTCTGATATCATATACACGTTATAACTGCTCCATCACCCCCTTAAGCCCTTTTTTGGAAGTACTCCCAAAGGCTACCCCCCCAGGTTTATCAAGATCCAGTTGCCGACACTGCTTGCTTATACAACGTCTTTTAGCTAGACGGCTAATTCATACGAGACTGGAAGATGCGCAGTTCCCCATCGTTATTGCGTGGAGATGTGTTGTGCGCTCTCTGAAATTAGAATTTAAAAAAATCCACATACACGTGCGAACCGGAACCCCAAACTGCTTTTATGAGGCTTCGCGGCCTCCATGTCTGTCTCAACTTTAAAACATCCATCCTCTGCAGTTCATTCATTTTAAATTTAAAACAACTCAATACGTCTGCTATTTGATCTCCCCTGCCTACTTAGGCGGTTGGAGCATTGAGCATTTTTTTTTTTTTGAGCGGGGCGCATTTAAGCGTTATTGATGGCCTATTGATTCTATGAATGTAAACTGTTCACCTTGCTCCTGTCGAGACTTAACAATGCCTGAGCGTTGTTTGCCCTGCTTCTTTTTATTTTATATTTGTTGTGCCCACTTACATTTAAAAAATAAATAAAAAATTAACGTTGCTTAACTTAATTTTGTAGGTCAGTGATGGATCCGCGGTCTGTGGCCATGATCTTCTCAGGCAGTATGGTTGATTTCATCCACCATTATCCCTTGTCTGTTCGTACAGGAACAATGGGTGAGGTGTCCTCTCGCTCCCCTGTACCTACAGATTGCCCCGTTTAACCTTTGTAGCCTTCTGCCCGATATGCTCTATGTTGAACGACCATCTTTATAGCTATTCTTTTTTACTTTATTATTTTCTAGTTGAGCTTTATATTATTTTGTGCTTGTCCTGTGGGTGTGCTAAAACTGCCAAATAAACAGATTCTTTTTATTATCTAATTTTTTTTAAAATTGAGCGGGGCAAACGCGAGGAGAGGATTGGGGCACTTCGGCGGAGGCAGGGGGGCGCCCATGGGGGGGGAAGGGGGGACAGGGATCGGCGTCGGGAGAGGGGGGGGGCTGGCGGATTGGAGATGTAGTCGCCCCCTCTCAAGTTAGGATTTGGCCTCTGCGCCAATAGCGCAGAGGAAATTTAAATTATTCATCCTGTAGTATATCAACCAGGCAAATAATTGAAGACATTCCAATAGGAGACGAGTAACAGCCTCCATACCTCCAATGACAGACCTTAGCATCACTGAACACTACCTGCATGATGTAGGCGAACTGTGTTTGTATTGTGTGCCCGATCGTTGTCGCCAGCCTGCTATTAGCACCAGTAATGAGTCACCTCTGAAAATGTTCCACTCTAACATCCCAGAACCCCCCTGGAAACACAGGAGTCGTTGACAACACAGAGGCAGAGGAAGACATGGGATGATGCAGATTAGCACTTGGCGCCTTGGGGGAAAGTGGGAGATAGGTGAAATGCTGTGTTTCAAGCTATTTTCTCCTTGCTTACTCTCTCACTCTCACTTCTCTTACTTAATAGCTCTCATGCCGTTCTCTTCAGAGCATTTGTATTTCCTAAGGAAGCGTGATATGGACCGCTATCATTTCACCTCTCTGAATAGCTCCACTGCCAGTGATTCACCATGTTATTCCTCACACACCATCCCTCCTTACAGCGACAAGAGCTAGTTCTATCTCGTGTCTCTCTACAAATTTCTGTTTGTTTATTGTTTGCGTCCTCTACTTACTTTTCTACTTCTTTTATTTTTCATATTATAGTGTCCTCAGTTACCCCTTCCAAATCATTTCAATACCTTTCAGATCGTCATACCAGGTCAGCCACTCTCAAATGTATGTCATTTTTTCCATTTCTTTATTTCGTAGCTCTGCCAAATCTATTATATGCATTACATTTATATATAAAGAAGGAGCGTTGAGTTGTTCGCTCACGACCCGGCTCGTTGGGAAGAGCTCTTAAAGACCCCCCCCCCCCCCCTGGCGCACAAATCATTAATAATCAATCATTTTTGCTCTTTATGTAACCATCTTACATATAAAACCTAGTGTTCATCAAAAAATGGCTGAATAACTCACCACAGGTTAATGAGAAGGTGTGCTGATGAAAGCAATTGGCCACTATAACCTCTTGCAATGTTGGGTTGTATTTGGAGCGAGTCTTAAATCATTTGTCCAAACACAGTCTGCTGCCTGTATTTAGTTTTCATGCTATGTGAGGGCTAAAGAATCCACTCTCACGTAGGTACGTGGTTGCAAAGGGCATAACAGTGTCTTAACAGCGCGAATTTGTGCCCTCAAAAAAACGGCAGGATACTCTGAGCGCAGCCTCCAATCCAGCAAGTCTGGCAGTGGCTTACTGATATATCAATTTTCATAGAATCTCGTTGCATAATTTCTGATTGAGGCTCTCTTGTTCAATATC
>NC_036862.1:37486647-37489395 GCF_002910315.2 Salvelinus sp. IW2-2015
TAGGCAGAAGTTTTTTGTCCAAAAATAAGTAATCAATCCGGGAGTATGTTTGATGAACATGAGAATAAAAGGAATACTGTCTATCTGTAGGATGTAGGATGTAGGAAACGCCAGGCCTCAAACATGGCATATTTCTGAAGAAAGGATTGAATAAGTAAGGCACATTTAGATGGGCCTGTAGTTGTTCGTGAGGACTTGTCAAGAACTGGGGACATTTTACAGTTGAAATCCCCCCCCTAAAATCAACAAATGGGAATCTAAATTGGGTATAGCAAGATAAAAAGGTAGAAATTAAACTTGTGTCATCCCAATTGGGAGCATAAACACAAACCAAAACAAGAGGGGTAGAAAACAGTTTACCGGTTACTATGATGTTTTGCCCCTTAGGATCATCAATAACCTCAATAACCTAACTACAAAGGGAGTAGCTGTATCAACCAAAATGGCAGCACCTCTTGATTTACTATGAAAGTTAGAGTGGAGCAGTTGACCAACTCAGTCCCTATACATCCTAAAGTGCTCACCAGTCCTCAAGTGAGTCTGTTGTAGAAATGCAACATTTGCATTCAAACCCTTTAAGTGTGTCAACACCCTCTTACGCTTCACAGGGTTGTTAACCCCTTTGATGTTCCACGAAATGTACTTGATCGCATTATTTTGGCCACCCTGAACATTCCCGTTATACAACCCTGTCATTAGAGCATAGAGTGGGAAAGCAATGAATCCCGAAAACCCCCAGAATAACTTGTCTCAGAGTAATAATGTACGGTGTAAGATACTTGGAAAAAGTGCAGATAAAATAAAATAAAAAGAACACAGAATGACAACATTAGAYCTGAACAATTCAACCCCCCCATCCCAGACAATACCTCCCCAAACGAGGTACAAGCCTAAATACAACATGTTCTCTTTGCACAGTATGTCTGTGAGAGTGAGGTGTTAAACCCAAACCCACAGTCCCACTCTTTAAAGTCACGTTTTGTGTTAGTGGATCAAGCAGCAAAAAGAGAGAAAAAAATAAACAGTGAATCCCGTGTGAATTCGAAAATTCACAGCAAAGCACACTTACAGATCTTTTATAATCCTATATTCCCAGTACCCTTATGAACAGCATTGAGAGAGAAACATAAATAAAACGTATCAAGGCTCTCAACCAAAACCTAATTGGAAGTAAGCAAATCGTGTAAGCATGATAAAAATATATATAAAATAAAAATAAGTCTAGCTTGACAAAAGACCAACTTATGAGCTGTCACGAACCGCTCGAAGTAACAAAAAGGAAGACGACGTGGAAATAAGGAATAACAAAATATATTTATTAACTAAGTAAACTATATACAATTAACACTGTGTGTGTAGTCAGTAATCAGTAGTGAAGTGAGTGGTTGTGTGTATAATGTGATAATGAGGGGTGTTGAAAGGTGCCCAACGCAAAAAAAAACGCCACAAAAATGCCCACCAACCAAAAATCTTAATCAGTGTGTCTGCATGAAGAGAGTCTCCTCAAGAATGGGGAAGAGTGTATTCTATCCCGGGACACAACGCGCGGGCCCAGGTGTGTCCCATGTCGCTGCACGACCCTCCCAGCAACGCCCGCCCGAACACTCCTCATAAGTGTAAAACCCAAGACCAAAGAGACAGATACAAGGCAGCAGGAGTTATGAGGAGGTCTTCACAATAGCCAAGACAAAAACACGAATGTATGTGCAACCGTTGAAAAGTTTCTGCGGGCATAAGACTGATGTTCAAAACCTTTTAACATTGAATTGAAGAACCCCAAAAACGCGTAGCCTCGTTTACTGTTTACTGAGTCGGTACAAGCGGATGCAGTAAACAAATAACCAAAAATATTTGAGACACTATGTAAACAAACTGAATAGGTGAACGAGACAGCCTGGAAACACAGGAGTTAAGTAAACCCTTAATACAATGACATTAAAATGACTGAYTGCTTGTAAGGCCAAGCACACTAGATGATCAAAACATTAGATCACATCAAATAAGCCTGAGTGGGTTCGCCAACTGCCCAACTAAACAAGACTAGTACGTTATGACTAAACATAGTTGTACCACAGGTGGGGAACTTTACTTACGATCCACAGTTCCACAGCGAGCAACAGTTGCTGATCTATGATCACAACTCTCCTGTACCTTTTTCAGATCCGCAGCGAGGCGTTTCACGTCAGCCTCCAGGGAGGAAGTTAAGTCGGAGACGCTGCTAGCGGAGGTCTACAGCGCTACAATCGTCGTAGTGCAACTCGGATGTTGTTTTGAGTGATGTGATTTCRAGCACCGTCTCGTTCCGCAGGATGGTTAGATCTGCTTTTAAAGTATCAGATATATCCTGTATTCAGGCCTCAATCGTAGCAACTACCTCCGTTTTCATTTCAACTATCTCAGTGCGTAGTAGTTTGATGGCCTCGAGAATGTTCATTTCAGCAACGCCAGGCCAAGCCGCACCCCCGGGTAAAGTGTGAGTCTCTAGGCCCTCAGACTCAGGAGAGYGCGGTGATAAGAGTGGGTCTTGTAGGCCGGGTTTTCTCTAAGTCATGTTTTTGGCCTTATGTTTCATCGACATGCTGACATTCGAAAGCAAAGTTTGGTTTTTACGGAAAGGGATCACCAAACTAATATTAGAAAATAAATACAGTTTTGCTGCAAAATTCACAAACTTTAAGAATATTGTGGGAGCAAACGGAAAACACGTCAGTTGCACATTGTGCCCCTAGCGGCCCCCAAGTTTTTTTT
>NC_036862.1:37489495-37499045 GCF_002910315.2 Salvelinus sp. IW2-2015
CTCTCGCGTCTTGTGCGGCGGCCGCCAACAACTGGCCGCTTGACTCTCTTGCGGATGACTTCGTCAGCCATTTTTGAAAGCAAGGTGACGACATCCGAATCTCGTTTGCTAAGTCAAACGAAACGCTGGTTTTCTGCTAACTGCCTACCGCTGTGCTTTGACCTTTCTCCTCTCTCTGCAGATGATCTCGCGTCTTGTGACGGCCGGCGCCCAACAACTCCCTTGACTATCTCCTCTCTTCTCAACATTCCGAGACTTCTCCCTTCCTCACCTCGCTATCAACTCATGCCTTGACCGCTGGCTGAAGAGAGCGCGAGTTGTCACTCCTTCTGATATAATACGTACACTTGATCCTCCTTGGATGTCTAACAACTACAGACAGTATGTTCTTTCTTTTCTCTCAAAACTTTGAACGTGCCGTCCTTGGCCAGCTCTCCTGCTATCTCTCAGAAATGCTTCTTGATCCAATCAGTCAGGTTTCAAGACTAGTCATTCAAGCTGAGACTGCTCTTTCTGTGTAGGAGGCGCTCGCACTGCTAAAGTAACTCTCTCTCCTCTGTCTTCATCTTCTAGACCTATGGCTGCTTGATACTGGTGAACCATTCAGATCTCTCTCCACCACTCTCCGAGCTGGGCGATCTCCGGGCGGCCACCGGCTTGGATTGCGTCCTACTGAAGGTCGCTCCTACAGGTGGTGCTGACGAAAAGAATCCTGTCTCCGGGGCACCACGTGCTTCACCACCTGGTGTCCCCGGGCTCTTGTTCTAGGCCCTCCTATTCTCGGCTATACCAAGTTCACTTGGCTCTGTCATATCCTCAATGGTCTCTCCTATCATTGCTATGCGGACGACACACAATTAATCTTCTCCTTTCCCACCTCTGATAAGCAGGTGGCGAATGATTCTGCATGTCTGGAGACATTCAGTGTGGATGACGATCACCACTCAAGTGACCCGGCAAGACAGAGCTGCTCTTCCTGCCCGGGGAAGACTCGTTCCATGATCTCGCCATCACGGTTGACAACTCATTGTGTCCTCTCCCAGAGTGGCTAGAAACCTTGCCGTGATCCTGGACAACACCCTGTCGTTCTCAACTCCATCAGGAGGTTGACCCGTTCTCTGTAGGTCATTGCTCTACAACATTCGCAGAGTACGACCTGCCTTCACACAGGAAGCGGCGCAGGTCATAACCAGGGATCTTGTCATTCCCGTCTGGATTTACTGCAACTCGCTTGTTGGCTGGGTTTCCCTGCCTTGTGCCATTAACCCTACAACTCATCCAGAAGCGCAGCCTGTCGGTGTTCACCTTCCAAGTTTTCTCACGTCACCCACGCTCCTCCGCTCGTCTCCACTGGCATTCCGTTGGAAGCTCGCACCGCTACAAGACCATCGTGTTGCCTACGGAAGCTGTCGAGCGCGGAACGGCACCTCGTCCACTTCGGCTCTGATCAGGCTACACCCAAACAAGGGCACTGCGTTCTCCACCTCTGCCTGCTCGCCTCCTAACCTCTGAGGAAGACAGTTCCCGCTCAAGCCAGTCAAAATGTTGCTGCTTCTGGCACCCCAATGGTGGAACCAACTCCTCTCGACGCCCGGTCAGCGGGGTGAGTCAATCACCACCTTCCGGAGACACTGAAACCACCTCTTTAAAGAATACTAGGATAGAGCTACAATCAATCACTCAACCCCCGTCCCCCTTAACGAGTTTAGCATCGGCACTATGTAAGTGGTTGTTCCAGCTGGATATCATAAAGGCTGAATTGCACCATTTGTAAGTCGCTCTGGATAGAGCGTCTGCCTAAATGACTTAAATGTAATGTAATACTGTAATGGTTGGAATAGAAATTCAAACCAAAAGAAAACCTACTTCCTGATGGATTTCTTTCTCAGGTTTTCGCCTTGCCAAATCAGGTTTTGTTATACTTCCAGACCTATTTAAGTAGTTTTGGAAACTTAAGAGTGTTTTTCTATCCAAATCGACCAGTTGATAATGCATATCATATATTCTGCCGAGAAACAGGAGTTTAATGTTGGCATGCATTTCATCCACATTCCAAATGCTGCACCCTACCCTAGAGAAAGTTAATGGGAGAGACACCGCGGTTAGTTTTCTGTCTGCTGAATGAGTGACACGGACACCGGTTGAGCATTCCTACAGCATTTCCCTCCAGAAGCCATGAGAAAGTTGTCCGGCTGTGGGGACGTGCGAGGGGATTTATACTAACGTTACTATCTGTACTTACTGGTGGCACAGATGCTGTTTCATCCTTTCCTACACTGAAATTACCCTTGCCTAACGATTGCGTCTGAAGCTGGTCTTGCAGCACAGCTATCCTTGCCGTAAGGCGATCGTTCTCCTGTATATTATGAGTACAGCAACTGCAATTAGAAGGCATCATGTTAATGTTACTACTTAGCTTTGGCTGTTGGAAGTCCTGACAAACCATGTCCAGATAAAACGTCCGKAATGAAAAAGTTGAATGAAAAAAAAGTTGAGTGAGGGAAAAACAAAAAATATAAACGGTAATTAAAAAGTAAAAACCGTAAAGTTGTCAGATAGCAAAGTAAGGTTGGCAACAAAACGYACAGCAGCATGTAAAGAAGTCTGCAAGTTGTGACCGGAAATGACAAACCTAGTACTGCCCTGAGGACGTGTGTAGATGGGTTCTAACTGGTACTGGGCTACGTCAGCCTGCTGGCCTCGCTCTGTCTCCTCCTAGCCTTCCTGGGWTGCAAACACCTCCCTGACACCTTCGATGAGGCCAAGCTCATCCCCCTTCAACATGCTGTTCTTCTGTGCAGTGTGGATCTCCTTTGTCCCTGCCTACGTCAGCTCTCCTGGGAAGTACACTGTAGCTGTGGAGATATTCACCATCTTATCCTCTAGTTTTATCGTTTAGTCCTCTAGTCTGCTGCTGTGCATCGATGCCCCTAAATGTTACATCATCTTAGTGAGACCAGAGAGGAACACTAAGAAAGGGTTGATGTGGTAACACCAGGCTTTATAGTCCTCTTGGCACTTGCAGTCTAGTCCTCTTGGCACACTAGCTCTAAACAGTACTTCTCTTACAGTCTAGTCCTTTGGCACGCTGGCTCTATACAGTATTTCCCCAAAAGTAAAAAAAAAAAAATCCATTAATAGAATGTGAATTCTCTATGCCCTAATTTTTTTTTTGATGAGGTTTTGATATTTTTGTATCCCAAGTGCACCAATTAATTAGAGTAACAACAATAAATCCAGATAAATAAATATACATTTTATTTTTTTTGTAACACCTTATTTGCAAGCAGCAAGTTTCTACTCAAAGGTTGCTGAGGTGGAAGATACACATTGTTAAAAAACATTTCTAATATAGTGCACACACGGAGTTTACTAAACACTAGGAACACATTCCTAATATTGAGTTGCCCCCCTCTCCCCCCTCCCCCTCATTTTCCCTTCAGAACAGCCTCARTTCGTCGGGGCATGGACGCTACAAGGTGTCGAAAGCGTTCCACAGGGATGCTGGCCCATGTTGACGCCAATGCTTCTCACAGATGTGTCAAGTTGGTTGGATGTCCTTTGGGTGGTGGACCATTCTTGATACACACGGGAAACAGTTGAGTGTGAAAACCCCAGCAGCGTTGCAGTTCTTGACACAAACCGGTGAGCCTGGCACCTACTATCATACCCCGTTCAAAGGCAYTTAAATCTTTTGTCTTACCCATTCACCCTCTGAATGACACACATACGCTGTAGAAAAGGCCCATGGAGTTGGTGGATGAATCCTTTAATTCACGGCCACTTGCTTAGCTGGGCCAGGGGCGCTTTAATTAGGTCAGGTGGAAATGTCAGACAGATCGCAAATCATTAAAATGAGGAAATCACCATCGCCCGATCTCGCTGCTTTCTCTTCCTTAATCCTTAACTATGTCTAATCCAGAAGTTMTGTGCGTCGATGAATCCACGTAAGTCCACCGAATCTTTTACCACCGAATCTGTTACCTTTTCATCTCAACTATCTGTTGCGAACGGAAGAGCGGGCCATCAATTATTGTTTATAGTTATTACCGCGGAGCGCGGCTTGGAGCGCATGCTTCAAAACTATTGTGTAATGTAATGGTCAATGATTAGGGCCCTGCAGATCATCACAGGCCAATTATGCCAGCAAGATATATGGTTAATATGTAATGAAATTACATGTACATATGAAGACAAACTTGAAAGGGTGAAATATGAAACGTCATTGTTTGCTGAACTGATCAATTCTGATATCAAACTGATGGGGATTGTAGATTGAATAACCGATCACTGATTGAATTATTTGTATTAGTCTTCTCATGATTATGATGAATAGTTACGAGCTTAAATGACTCAAGGATGATTTCTGTTTTCTTATTGAACTGAATTACCTAATTATKTTAAGAATTAATGATTGTTACWCTCAGAATTCTCACTTCCTGTTTGGATTTTCTCTCAGGTTTTTGCCTGCCATATGAGTTCTGTTATACTCACAGACATAATTCAAACAGTTTTAGAAACTTCCGAGTGTTTTTTATCCAATAGTAATAATAATATGCATATATTAGCATCTGGGACAGAGTAGGAGGCAGTTCACTATGGGCACACAATTCATCCAAAAGTGAAAATGCTGCCCCCTATCATAAAGAAGTTAAGAACAAGTGTATCTTTAATTCTATGTAAAAGATGTATCTTTCATCAACGTTTATGATGAGTATTTCTGTTATTTGATGTGGCTCTCTGCAATTTCTCCGGATATTTTGGAGGCATTTCTGAACATGGCGCCAATGTAAACTGAGGTTTTTGGATATAAATATGAACTTAATCGAACAAGACATATATGTATTGTGTAACATGAAGTCCTATGAGTGTCATCTGATGAAGATCATCAATCATCTCCTCTCTTTGGCTGAAATTTTCTGTGAGTTGGTGGTGACCTAACATAATCGTTTGTGGTGCTTTCGCTAAAGAGCCTATTTGAAATCGGACACTTTGKTGGGATTAACAACAAGATTACCTTTAAAATGGTATAAAATACATGTATGTTTGAGGAATTTTAATTATGAGATTTCTGTTGTTTGAATTTGGGATTGCAGCCATAATAAGTTTTAACCTGTCTCCTCTCCTTCATCTACACTGATTGAAGTAGATGTATCAAGTGACAACAATACGGGATCTTAGCTTTTACCTGGATTCAGCTGGTTAGTCTATGTCATGGAAAGATCAGGTGTTGTTAATGTTTTGTATACTCAGTGTAGATTGTGGCCTATATGGGATAAACTGTACATTTTAAGTAACATAAGCACATCAGGAAAAATACATTTTGTATTACTCATTCACTACTTTTTATTTCCCATGAGATGTTGTTTAGTGTTCTTCTCTGGCTTCAGGAGGATGATGTAACAYTTTGGAGCAAACAGACAGAACAGCAGCCCAAAGCTGGAGGCCAGGATGGCAAAGATCTCTACAGCTACTGTGTACTTCCCAGGAGAGCTGACGTAGGCAGGGATGAAGGAGATCCACACGGCACAGAAGATCAGCATGCTGAARGTGATGAACTTGGCCTCATTAAAGTTGCCTGGCAGTTTCCGGGCCAGAAATGCCAGGATGAAGCACAGACAGGCCAGGAGGCCGATGTATCCCAGAACGCACCAGAAGGCCAGTTGGGAGCCCACACTGCACTCCAGAATGATTTTAGAGCGTTGGTCCTGGATATTTCTGGATGGGTAGGGMGGGGCAGCCATGAGCCAGGCAGCACAGATCAGCACCTGAACCAGGGTGCAGGAGAATATGATGACCCTCTGCTGTTTGGGCCCCAGCCACTTCATAATGTTGTTCCCAGGCCTGGCGGCAGTGAAGGCTGCCAGGACCACCAGAGTTTTGCCCAGGATGCAGGAGATGCAGAGGGAGAAGGTGATGCTGAAGGCAGTGTGGCGCAGCATGCAGGACCAGGAGGTGGGCTCCCCGATGAACATCAGTGCACACAGGAAGCACAGAATCAGGGAGAGAAGGATAAAGAAACTCAGCTCAGAGTTGTTGACGCGGACGATGGGAGTGGTCCTGTGATGGAGGAAGACTGCCAGGACGAACACGGTCAGACAGGCGCCCACTACAGCGATCACCGTCAGGGCTATCCCCATTGCATCATGGGAAAGGAACTCCACCACTTTGGGGATGCACATTGTTCCATCAGCGTTTGACCAGWAGTCCTCGGGACATTCTGTGCAGTCTATAGAATCTACACAGAAAAACAGAAAGAAAGAGAATATGAATTTATCATTGATGGGTATCTGATGCAGTCAGGCGATATCCTACAGGTAAGTGACATTTGGTAGCAGATGTGAGACTGGTGTACAGATCAAGTCTTAAAATCACAACAAGAGTAAATTGTCATAATTTCAAAACAATTTTTTTTATACAGAGAAACGTTAACACAGGGAAATGAAAAATATTATCTTTTGTATACTATTGGTGCACAGTGGCTAACCTGAAAATGTTGACTCAATTTTCAACTTTGTGACAGAGCATTTGGCACAGAGAAGGAGATATGTACCCTGAAAAGATATACAGTGTATTCGGAATGTATTCAGATCCCTTGACTTTTTTCAATTTTTTTTTACGTTACAGCCTTATTCTAAAATGTATTAAATAGTTTTTTCCACTCATTAATCTATACACAATACCCTATAATGAGAAAGCAAAAACAGATTTGACATTTTTGCAAGTGTATTAATAATAAAAAATGCAAGTATCACATTTACATAAGTATTCACTATTCCCTTTACTCAGTACTTTGTTGAAGCMCCTTTGGCAGGGATTACAGATTCTAGTTTTTTGGGGTATGGCGCTACAAGCTTGGCACACCTGTTTTTGGGGAGTTTCTCCAATTCTTCTCTGCAGATCATCACAAGCTCTGTCAGGTTGAATGGGGAGCGTAGCTGCACAGCTATTTTCAGGTCTCTCCAGAGATGTTCGATGGGGTTCAAGTCTGGGCTCTGGCTGGGCAAGTCAAGGACATTCAGAGACTTGCCCCGAAGCCACTCCTGCGTTGCTTTGGCTGTGTGCTTTAGGGTCGTTGTCCTGTTGGAAGGTGAACCTTCGCCCCAGTCTGAGGTCCTGAGAAGGTCCTTTTACTGAGGAGTGGCTTCAGTCTGGCCACTCTACCATAAAGGTCTGATTGGTGGATTGCTGGAGAGATGGTTGTCCTTCTGGAAGGTTCTCCAATCTCCACAGAGGAACTCTGGAGCTCTGTCAGAGAGACCATCGGGTTCTTCGTCACCACCCTGACCAACGCCCTTCTTCCCCAATTGATCAGTTTGGCCGAGCGGCCAGCTCTAGGAAGATTGTTGGTGGTTTCGAACTTCTTCCATTTAAGAATGATGGAGACCACTGTGTTCTTGCAGACCAGAAATGTTTTGGTACCCTTCCCCAGATCTGTGCCTCGACACGATCCTATCTCGGAGCTCTACGGGCAATTCTTTCGACCTCATGGCTTGTATTTTGCTCTGACGTGCACTGTCAACTGTGGGACCTTATATAGACAAGTGTGTGCCTTTCGAAATCATGTCCAATCAATTGAATTTACCACAGGTGGACTCCAATCAAGTTGTATAAACATCTCAAGGATGATGAATGGAAACATGAAGCACCTGAGCTAAATTTCAAGTCTCATAGCAAAGGGTCTGAACTTCCTATGCGAATCATTGAGTATGTCGCCTATAGGATACAGATGGGGGTGTTTAACAGTTGCACGTATGTTTGATGTTGAAAATGGTGCAAGATAATGACCATAGATATATTTAGTAAACTCTGGAAAACTCGAGATGAGAGGCTTTAGGTCCGCTGGATCTACGAATCTAAACAAGCAACTATGTCACACACCATAAGCATTTAACATGTTAGAAGTGAAAAAGTCAAATACGTTAGCGCCAATATCGGCCCATTCTGTTTAGGTTCCGATACCGGTATGCAGGTGGTTGATGCTGTCAATGTTGATGCTACCGCGACTAGCAAAGAAGTGCTTTGTTGCTCTGTTCACACACCTCTGAGTATTAGAGAACAGTTTGATTGAATAACAAATCAAGTTTATAACAAGTGGATTGAAATGTATCACCTTATTAACTCCTAAGTGGCTATGGCATGAAATTTGATCCAAATATCTGATAAAAAAACAACATGTTTTTTTTTTTAAACAATGCAAATTTGAGACAATTAAACCGTGTGGAATGTTTTTAACATATCTGCTTATTTTGGGGAATTGAAACAATTTTCCTTTGTGTTACTAAAGGGTTAATCAATTTATACAGAGTGTTCACTCGTCCTGCCTTCCAGTCGCTTATTTCTGTAGCCTCCTTTAACCCGAAAAGCGATAGGTATTTGACAAGATCAGTGTTTCTTCTTTGCAATCTATTTTTTTGCTGCGCCACAACAATAGGTTGGGGGGTTTTATATTATTTATGAGTGTTATTTATATTTATTTTCTACCTTTTTTTTACTATTTTAAGCCTACAATATGTATTTCTGCAGGTGGCATGAACAGATAACTTACAGTTCTCTATTTACAATTGCGACTGGCCACTGGCCAAGATAAAAGCAAAGCAGTTCGCACATCAAAAACACATAGTTACACATGGAGTAAAACAAACAATCAGTCAATAACTACAGTGAAAAATAAGTCTATTTACAATGTGAGCAAGTGAGGTGAGATAAGGGAGGTGAAGGCAAACAACAATAATATATATAATAAATAAAAATATAAAAAGGCCATGGTGGCGAAGTAAATACAATATAGGCAAGTAAAAAAAATATACCTCAATTTACCCAAATTGGTAATGATTGCAAAGAGACACTGTCTGTCAAGCAGTAACACTTTTTATTTGATTAACCTTAGTAACACAAGAAAATTGTTTCAATTCCCAAAATAGCATATATGTAAAACATTTTCACACGTTAACTTGTCAATTTTGATGTTTAAAAAAAACATGTTTGTTTTTATCAGATATTTGGATCAATTTCATCATAGCCACTAGTGAGTGTTGATAAATGTGATACATTTCATCCACTTGTTATGAACTTGATTTGTTATTACATCAAACTGTTCTCTAATATCAGAGGCTGAGAAAATGGCGGTTGAGCTAACCTGATACCGGTATGACTAAAATGGCCGATATGGCGCTAACGTTTGACTTTTCACTCTAACATTTTAAATGCTATGGGCCTATCAAACTCCAGTTCCAATTACATATGCAATTTCAAACTCTGGCTTGTGTACATAGATATAGAGCATATGACTGGAAGCTAAATAAGAATTTACATTTGAGTTATTCTTTAGTTCTAGTGGCTGCACACCCCTCCCCGGGCCAAATCTGGAGTGGCTTCCATATCTACTGTGGCATTTGGAAAGTATTCCAGGCCCCTTCCCTTGTTTCACTATTTTTGTTTGTTACAGCCTATACAAATGGATTAAATAAAAAATGTTTCCACACACTCAATCTACACACAATACGCATAATGACAAATTACAAACAGAAATACCTTATTTACATAAGTG
>NC_036862.1:37499070-37524716 GCF_002910315.2 Salvelinus sp. IW2-2015
GTAAGTCATTATATTGATTAGGGTATATCTGTCCTCACCTGTCTGATAACTAATCTTGCCGCTGTCACATGGTACACAGTCAAAGCAGCACAGAGGTTCCCCACGACGGACAGCCTTCCTGGATCCTGGAGCACAGCTGGCACTGCACACGGAGACCACCAGCTGAACAAATCAAAGATCAATATCTTCAGACTAATTAATGCTACCTTAATACTGATATTATTCCAGCCACTAGAGGGCACTCAATATGAGATCATTGGAGAAATCTCACTGACAGTTCTAGTAGGATGGTTAGAGAATAAGACATCAAGCATTGGAACGCAACAACTGGATGACCTGCAATACAAGCTTTGGAGAAACAAAAATATTTCAGGACAAATAATCCTGTTTAAAAATAACTATAATAATATGTTTACATTCACCATGCAGAGGAACTTACATCCAGGACTCTCTACACAACGTCAACAGTTGGCATCTGATGTGGTTAAATACACAGTGTGAGCAGCTTGCCTTGCTGTGATGCCTCGCCCACACTATCTTCTCTTGCTGGATTGCCAGCTCCTTCCCAGAGTCCTTTGAGCCATCATACAGCCCCACTGTGACAAAGCGGGGACCTCCGTTTGGCCCCCTCTGCCAGTTGATGAGGTCATAGGATGGGATGGCGTCCCCTTTCTGGTCAAAGTTCATATTTTCTCCAGATACGTTGAAGGACACGTCCTGGAGATATTGCTGGAGCTATGATGAGAGAAAAATAATTGTCTCATTCTTTAACTACATCTAATTACATTTGTTGACACACCAAAATGTTTTCAACATTCATCTGTTTAGTTATTTATATAATGATATGCTCCCCCCCCCCACTTTAGTAAGTAATTGACACATACCTGCCAGGGGTGAACGTTGGTGCTGTGAGCGCAGGAGTGGTTGTGGAAGGGTCCTGCCCCAGCCTGGCAGTGGAGGAGGTTGTGCAGTGAGTGAGCGATGGCGTACACAGCCTTGTACACATTATAGGCCACTCTGGGGCTGGAGGTGTTCATGTAGGCTGAGTGCTGCTCCAGAAGAGTCTCCTGCCCTGAGCAGGGGGGCATCAGGGGGCTGGRGGGGGACAGAGAGGGAGAGCAGCCGTACAGAGACTCCCACAGCTGCTGCACCAGGGGGTTGGAGGGGTACCTGCGGGGGTTCACCGTCTGCAGGTAGTCCCTGAGCCCTGGGATATTTCCCTGCCTGATCCCAAAGCCGATGGTGCCCCCCAGGTAGGGGAAGTATTCACTGGTGGTGAAGAGAGAGGCAGTGACCCAGGCCTCACTGGCCACCCACTGGATGCCTGTGATGTTCTGTGCCATGTAGTCCTTCAGGAAGGGGGTCATTTCCCCCTCGGCAGAGAACACCACCACTACCCTGGCTGTGGAGCTACGCATGACCTAGAGAGAAGAGAGAGAGAGAGGGGAGAGGGGAGAGGGGAGAGATGAGAAGATAATAGAGGGTAATGGTGGGAGAGATGGAGGCAGAAGAGGGGAGAGGAAGGAGAGAGAAGGAGACAGGGTGGGAGAGGAGTTAGAAGGGGAGAGAGGGGAGACAGGGAGAAAGAGAGAAGACAGGGAGAGATATAACCTTTAATTTTGTATAGTACTCGTTTTTTTTTTTTTAAATATGCAAGACACATTTGCGTCAGGGACAGAACAGTCTCTCTCCCTCTCTTCATACCTCTATGATCTCCAGGGCCCTCTGCTGATTGTAGAGCAGAGGGATCATCTCCTGGTAGGCCACACACACACCCGTCCCCTTTAGCTCACTCAGCAGCCCTTGTAGGGCGAAGTGCCCATATTCATGGTCCCCACGCACCACCCCCACCCAGCGCCAGTCATACCGCACCAGCAGCTGAGCCATAGCCTTCACCTGGAATAGAAGAAAGGAGGATTAGACAAAAACTAGGTCATAACAGACCAGGAAGTGAACATACTTTGATTCACTCCATTTAAGTTGACTGCAGGGAGATCCACTTCAGAAATACTTCCTGAAGAATCCTGATATTCATGAGATCATTGCCTAATGCTTTTTTATTTAATTCCAGGCCTTCACCTGGTAGTCATCGTTGGGGATTACTCTGAAGAAGGTGGGGTACTTCCTCCTGTCACCGAGGCACGCGCACGACGAGAAGTAGCTGATCTGAGGAAAGACGTTGTAAGTAAAACACTCCTTCTTTCTACAACACAGACACAAGAACASTCATATGAAGAGTTTCTTTCCAAAACGCTACGTATACATTTTCAAAAATGTTGGTAAATTAGCTTTTATTGCTAATTAGCTTTTATTGCTGAAATGGTTAAAGAGACGGCTGTGTTTTTTCTCCATCTAATCACGTCATGGGGTAGTTTAATGATGCATTTATTTGTTTAAAATCTATCACTTGATGGTTTCATTTCAGAGAGACAAATGTTTTTTTTGCTAAATTATATACATCTGCCGAATTTTCTGAGAAATAAGTAGGACTGCTAGGTTTTACAGTAATATATATAATCATAATCATAATAATTCAATACACTAATATGAGATCTGTAAGTAAAACATTTACATTTTACAATTTAGTCATATAGCAGATGGTCTTATCCAGAGTGACTTACAGTAAGTGCATTTATCTATGGCTCTGTGAGACAATCACATATCACAGTCAAATAGACAGGATATGTACATTCCATTGCAGCTAAACMATGGCTATGTAGTGTTTTTTTGAATAAACACATTTTCTAAAATCTTTGATATGTAATATGTAATATTACAGTAATATGTTACACACACATGAAGGTACCCATAAGCAATCACTTCTGATTTAAAAAAAAACTTAAATATGAACAACTGGTGTATATAGCGTTTTTTGGAAATTACCTCTTCATATACATATTCACACACAGAGAACCAGAAAGGTTGTACAGTATCATGAGTCTGCAGTTGATCGATAAGTCAAATAATAAAAAGGTAATTCCTTAACATAGCTGAACTCTCAGTGGAGCCCTACCATGGGTATTTTAAAGGGCTGCAGGATTCTGGATACGACAATAGACTGCGCAGAACCGGATTCTCCGATAACAGCCAGAAGAGGAGAGGCACCAGAACACATGTGAGCCTGGCCCRGTCCGTTCAACATTGCCAGAGCAGCCCTCTGCCCTGTCAGAGGATAGGCACATGAGTCAAAGATCTTGTAGCCAAGCATGTGGTTGGGCAGCAGCTGCACACTCTGGTTGATCTCCTCCACCGCCAGCCTCATGGTCTGAGCCCAGCGGAAAGCCCTCGGGTCAAACCTGAATACACAGAGAGAGAGAGAGAGAGACAGACAGATGTTAGTGAGAGAGATGAGGAGGGGGAGGAAGAATGAGGAGAGAAAGATAAGGAGGAGAGGAAGGATAAGGAGAGAGAGCGAGAGAGAGGAGGAAGGAAGGAAGGATGAGGAGAGAGATGAGGAGGAGGGGAGGAAGGATGAGGAGAGAGAGTGAGAGAGATGAGGAGGAGGAGAGGAAGGATGAGGAGAGAGAGAGAGAAAAAAACAGAGGAGAAAGTGACGATAAAAGGAGTCAAATAGAACTAGAAACTACACGAGGGAAAGAGGCTACAGGTCAAATAGAGTATTACTGGTTAACACTGAAAACTCACCCATTGCACTTGACTGCTGTTGGTTGGTAGGTGTAGTTGACGTCTGGCATCTCCTGGTTGTAGTGCAGGGGGAAAATACCCCCAATGACAAAGTCACCATCAGCCACGAACCCAGGATCAAAGCCACTCAGCAGAGCACACTCTGAGTCTGTGGCTAGGGTGGAGGACGGGCTGACTGTGAGGGAGGAAGATAGAGACCACAAGAACAGCAGAGACATCCTCACTCACACCTATCCCCTCTAACAGTCAGAGAGAGGGCAGGAGAGCAGTTATATATATGACCTATCGTCTCTCTGCATCTCATTACTGACAAGACAAGCCCTGGATTGGACATCTGTTTAGAAGGCATATGACATCATCACATCATCACAAGTTTATACTGTACTATAAAGGGGTGTCTAGGCTAGGGATGAGGGTATGATTACAGTTTGTTTACCAAGCTACAGTGCCTTGCAAAACTATTTATCCCCTTGGCATTTATCCTATTTTGTGGCATTACAACCTGTTATTTAAATGGATTTTATTTGGATTTCATGTAATGGACATACACAAAATAGTTCAAATTGGTGAAGTGAAATGAAAAAATACATTMTTTGCTTTGAAGCCCCTAAATAAGATATGGAGCAGTCAATATAATAATAATTAGCTAAATAAAAGTCCACCTGTGTGCAATCTAAGTGTCACATGATCTGTCACATGATCTCAGTATATTTACAGCTGTTCTGAAAGGCCCCAGAGTCTGCAACACCACTAAGCAAGAGGCACCACCAAGCAAGCGGCACTATGAASACCAAGGAGCTCTCCAAACAGGTCAGGGACAAAGTTGTGGAGAAGTACAGATCAGGGTTGGGTTACAAAAAAATATCAGAAATGTTGAACATCCCACAGAGCACCATTAAATCCATTATTAAAAATGGAAAGAATATGGCACCACAACAAACCTGCCAACAGAGGGCCGCCCACCAAAACCTACGGACCAGGGAGAGGCAACAAAGAGACCAAATATAACCCTGAAGGAGCTGCAAAGCTCTACAGCGGAGATTGGAGTATCTATCCATAGGACCACGTTAAGCCGTACACTCCACAGAGCTGGGCTTTACGGAAGAATGGCCAGAAAAAAGCCATTGCTTAAAACTTCTTCAGGATTGGTGGGTCCCCTGTGGGACGTTTGAGCTAACGTAGGCTAATGCGATTAGCATGAGGTTGTAAGTAACAAGAACATTTCCCAGGACATAGACATATCTGATATTGGCAGAAAGCTTAAAATCTTGTTAATCTAACTGCACTGTCCAATTTACTGTAGCTATTACAGTGAAAGAATAACATGCTATTGTTTGAGTGTGCACAATTTTGAACATAAAGTTATTAATAAACAAATTAGGCACATTTGGGCCGTCTTGATACAACATTTTGAACGGTTCATTGGATCATTCTTAAACTTTGCACATACACTGCTGCCATCTAGTGCCCAAAATCTCAATTGCACCTGGGCTGGAATAATAAATTATGGCCTTTGTCTTGCATTTCAAAGATGATTGTACTAAAAATATATATTTTACCAGATCTATTGTGTTATATTCTCCTAACATTCCTTTCACATTTCCACAAACTTCAAAGTGTTTCCTTTCAAATGGTACCAAGATTATGCATACCCTTGCTTCAGGACCTGAACTACAGGCAGTTAGATTTGGGTATGTCATTTTAGGTGAAAATGGAAAAAAAGTGTCCGATCCTTCATTAAAGAAAAAAATAAGCAAACACGTTTGGGTGTTCGCCAAAAGGCATGTGGGAGACTTCACAAACATATGGAAGAARGTACTCTGGTCAGATGAGAGTAAAATTTAGCTTTTTGGCCATCAAGGAAATCGCTATGTCTGGCGCAAACCCAACACCTCCCATCACCCCGAAACAACATCCCCGCAGTGAAGCATGGTGGTGGCAGCATCATGCTGTTGGGATGTTTGTCATCGGTAGGGACTGGGAAACTGGTCAGAATTGAAGGAATGATGGCTGGCGCTAAATACAGGGAAATTCTTGAGATAAACCTGTTTCAGTCTTCCAGAGATTTGAGACTGGACGGAGGTTCACCTTCCAGTAGCACAATGACCCTAAGCATACTGCTAAAGCAACACTCGAGTGGTTTAAGGGGAAACATTTAAATGTCTTGGAATGGCCTAGTCAAAGCGCAGACCTCAACCCAATTGAGAATCTGTGGTACGACTTAAAGATTGCTCTACACCAGTGGAACCCATCCAACTTGAAGGAGACGGATCAGTTTTGCCTTGAAGAATGGGCAAAAATCCCAGTGGATCCCAGTGGCTAGATGTGCCAAGTTTATAGAGACATACCCCAAGAGACTTGCAGCTGTAATTGCTGCAAAAGGTGGCTCTACAAAGTATTGACTTTGGGGGGGTGAATAGTTATGCATGCTCAAGTGTTGTGTTTTTTTGTCAAATTTCTTGTTTGTTCCAGAATAAAAAAATATTTTGCTTCTTCAAAGTGGTAGGCATTAAATTATACAAACCCTGCCACAATCCATTTTAATTTCAGGTTGTAAGGCAACAAAACAGGAAAAATGGCAAGGGGGTGAACACTTACGCAAGCCACTGTACCACGTAGCATTAGCGTTGTAGTGTGTAAATCCTCTGGTAGCACGATTCAAATGCTGTAGCGTTTAATTCTATGTTTATTTGACAGTTTTCAGGATGAAATCTCTTGAGATGCACCATTTTGTTTTCAAAGGACAAATAATTGACAAAAAAGCAATGCTTAGTAACCAGAATAATACGAAAAGGAAAATAACACAGTAAAATTGCTAAGTTAAACAATAAAAAAAGAAAACATCTTTAATAACTACTGTCTAATAATAATAAAACAATCATTGTTAAAACAAAAATGTATCATGACTATAGCATGACTAAACCTCTCACTAGATCAGGGATAGGCAAACTTTTTTGGCTCGAGGGCCATATTGGGATTTAATGGAGTGACGCATGTCTTTGGGGACCAACTGTTTGTTTAAATGTATTTGCAGAGGCCTCCTGAGTGGCGCTGCAGCCGAAAGCACTACATCACAGTGCTTGAAGCATCACTACAGACCCGGGTTCGATCCCAGGCCCGCGGGATTGAAGTGCCGCCGGGCCGTACYTCCCCCCCCCCCCCCCCCCCCCTSCTCTAGATACAGTAACCATAAAATTAGCTAACTTGGGTGAGCTATATCTTTGATCAGGAAAATGGTACAGTAATTCAACCAAAAAATATATAATTTTTAGCTTGCCACATTCCACAAAAATGTCCCGAAGACACTATAAACATCTATTTCATTTATGGGTTTACAGTAGGTTAAAGGAAACTGAGAACTATGACAAATAAATGTGTCCTCATTAATCTATGCATTTTTATTTCCTCCCCATGAGATGTTGTTTAGTGTTCTTCTCTGGCTTCAGGAGGATGATGTAACACTTTGGAGCAAACAGACAGAACAGCAGCCCAAAGCTGGAGGCCAGGATGGCAAAGATCTCTACAGCTACTGTGTACTTCCCAGGAGAGCTGACGTAGGCAGGGATGAAGGAGATCCACACGGCACAGAAGATCAGCATGCTGAAAGTGATGAACTTGGCCTCATTAAAGTTGCCTGGCAGTTTCCGGGCCAGAAATGCCAGGATGAAGCACAGACAGGCCARGAGGCCGATGTATCCCAGAACGCACCAGAAGGCCAGTTGGGAGCCCACACTGCACTCCAGAATGATCTTAGAGCGTTGGTCCTGGATATTTCTGGAAGGGTAGGGAGGAGCAGCCATGAGCCAGGCAGCACAGATCAGCACCTGAACCAGGGTGCAGGAGAATATGATGACCCTCTGCTGTTTGGGCCCCAGCCACTTCATAATGTTGTTCCCAGGCCTGGCGGCAGTGAAGGCTGCCAGGACCACCAGAGTCTTGCCCAGGATGCAGGAGATGCAGAGGGAGAAGGTGATGCTGAAGGCAGTGTGGCGCAGCATGCAGGACCAGGAGGTGGGCTCCCCGATGAACATCAGTGCACACAGGAAGCACAGAGTCAGGGAGAGAAGGATAAAGAAACTCAGCTCAGAGTTGTTGACGCGGACGATGGGAGTGGTCCTGTGATGGAGGAAGACTGCCAGGACGGACACGGTCAGACAGGCGCCCACTACAGCGATCACAGTCAGGGCTATCCCCATTGCATCATGGGAAAGGAACTCCACCACTTTGGGGATGCACATTGTTCCATCAGTGTTTGACCAGAAGTCCTCGGGACATTCTTTGCAGTCTATAGAATCTACACAGAAAAACAGAGAGGAAGAGCTTAGGAATTTTGGGTATGTGATGCAGTCATGCGATATTCTACATGTAAGTGACATTTGGTGGCAGAAATGGGACTGGTGTACATAGGTTAACCCTTAAAGTACCAACAAGGGTAAATTGTCATAATTTCAAAAATATTTTATTTTTTATCCTTCTGAAATGTCTTTGTATACTAAACACGCATAGTGGCTCAGCTGAAAATGTGAACTCAAAAGTTAAACTTTGTGATCAAATTTGGCACAGAGAAGTAGATGAATGTATCCTTACATACTGTATATAGATATATGGAGCCACCCCAGATTTGGCCACTAGGGGGGCACTATAAATACATGTTTAGTTTCCAGTCAGTGTATCTATACCAAGTCCAGAGTCCCATTTTTCAGATGCAATTGGAACTGAGTTGATAGCGTTCCAAAGTTAGAGCTAATAGTCTGATGACACCGGTGCTTAATCGCCTATATCGCCCATGAACGGTGGCCATTCTTAAATCGCCTATATCGCCATATCGGTGGCCATCTTAATCGCTATATCACCATATAGGTGGCCATCTTAATCGCCTATATCGCCCATATCGGTGGCCATCTTAATCGCCTATATCGCCATATAGGTGGCCATCTTAATCGCCTATATCGCCCATATCGGTGCCATCTTAATCGCCTATATCCCATATCGGTGGCCATCTTAATCGCCTATATCGCCCATATAGTGTGCCATTCTAATCGCCTATATCGCCCATATCGGTGCCATCTTAATCGCCTATATCGCCATATAGGTGGCAATCTTAATCGCCTATATCGCCATTAGGTGGCATCTTAATCCCTATATCGCCATATAGGTGGCCATCTTAATCGCCTATATCGCCCATATAGGTGGCCATCTTAATCGCATCTATCGCCATATCGGTGGCCATCTTAATCGCCTATATCGCCCATATAGGTGGCCATCTTAATCGCATATATCGCCCATAATAGGTGCCATCTTAATCGCCTATATCGCCATATAGGTGGCCATCTTAATCGCCTATATCGCCCATATCGGTGCCATCTTAATCGCCTATATCGCCCATATAGGTGGCCATCTTAATCGCCTATATCGCCCATATCGGTGGCCATCTTAATCGCCTATATCGCCCATATCGGTGGCATCTTAATGCCTATATCGCCCATATAGGTGCCATCTTAATCGCCTATATCGCCCATATAGGTGGCCATCTTAATCGCCTATATCGCCCATATAGGTGGCCATCTTAATCGCCTATATCGCCCATATCGGTGGCCATCTAATCGCCTATATCCCATATAGGTGGCCATCTTAATCGCATATATCGCCCATATCGGTGGCCATGCTTATTCGCCCATATCGTGGCCATCTTAATCGCCTATATCGCCAATATCGGTGGCCATTTTTATCGCCTATATCGCCCATATCGGTGACCATCTTAAAAGTCGCACCAGTATGACAGATTAACTTAATTGCCAATTTCCAAATTTTAATTGCCAAGTATTACAGAACACTTTGAATGAAGAACAGACAAATCTTCATAACAAGTGAATGAAATGCATCATATTTATCAACACATATACTGCATGCATGTAAATGTTTGTAAATTGTATCGTCTTTTGTCTGTAATGTATTTTTTGTTATGTGTCGGACCCCGAGTAAGACTAATTGTAGCTAATGGGGATCATAATTAATCAAATCAAATCAAAATATGTTAAAAACATGAAAAATAAAAAAACAAAAATGTGTGAAAATGTAAAAATATATATAATATAATATAATATAATATAATAATAATAATATATGCTTATTTTGAGGAATTTAAACCATTTTCTCGTGTTACAAAAATGGTTAATAAAATAAAAAAGTGTTACTGCTTGAGAGACAGTGTCTCTTTGCAATCATTACCAATTTGGGGTAAATTGGGGTATTACCCGTTGGCACTATTAAACAAAAAATCATTTTTTAGGGTTAAAGGAGGCTACAGGAATAAGACGACTGGAGGAGGACGTGCTGCTGGCATTTTCTAACACAACACATAGACAGGATGTACATAGTGCACTCAACTGAATCTAGAGAGACTATAAAATTTACCAAAAGAAAGTTGTTCTATTGATTAACATAAATCAGAGTCCTGACCTGTCTGATTACTAATCTACAGGTAAGTCATTATATTGATTAGGGTAAATCAGAGTCCTCACCTGTCTGATTAATAATCTACAGGTAAGTCATTATATTGATTAGGGTATATCAGTCCTCACCTGTCTGATTACTAATCTACAGGTAAGTCATTATATTGATTTGGGTATATCAGAGACCTCACCTGTCTGATTACTAATCTACAGGTAAGTCATTATATTGATTAGGGTATATCTGTCCTCACCTGTCTGATAACTAATCTTGCCGCTGTCACATGGTACACAGTCAAAGCAGCACAGAGGTTCCCCACGACGGACAGCCTTCCTGGATCCTGGAGCACAGCTGGCACTGCACACGGAGACCACCAGCTGAACAAATCAAAGATCAATATCTTCAGACTAATTAATGCTACCTTAATACTGATATTATTCCAGCCACTAGAGGGCACTCAATATGAGATCATTGGAGAAATCTCACTGACAGTTCTAGTAGGATGGTTAGAGAATAAGACATCAAGCATTGGAACGCAWCAACTGGATGACCTGCAATACAAGCTTTGGAGAAACAAAAATATTTCAGGACAAATAATCCTGTTTAAAAATAACTATAATAATATGTTTACATTCACCATGCAGAGGAACTTACATCCAGGACTCTCTACACAACGTCAACAGTTGGCATCTGATGTGGTTAAATACACAGTGTGAGCAGCTTGCCTTGCTGTGATGCCTCGCCCACACTATCTTCTCTTGCTGGATTGCCAGCTCCTTCCCAGAGTCCTTTGAGCCATCATACAGCCCCACTGTGACAAAGCGGGGACCTCCGTTTGGCCCCCTCTGCCAGTTGATGAGGTCATAGGATGGGATGGCGTCCCCTTTCTGGTCAAAGTTCATATTTTCTCCAGATACGTTGAAGGACACGTCCTGGAGATATTGCTGGAGCTATGATGAGAGAAAAATAATTGTCTCATTCTTTAACTACATCTAATTACATTTGTTGACACACCAAAATGTTTTCAACATTCATCTGTTTAGTTATTTATATAATGATATGCTCCCCCCCCCCACTTTAGTAAGTAATTGACACATACCTGCCAGGGGTGAACGTTGGTGCTGTGAGCGCAGGAGCGGTTGTGGAAGGGTCCTGCCCCAGCCTGGCAGTGGAGGAGGTTGTGCAGTGAGTGAGCGATGGCGTACACAGCCTTGTACACATTATAGGCCACTCTGGGGCTGGAGGTGTTCATGTAGGCTGAGTGCTGCTCCAGAAGAGTCTCCTGCCCTGAGCAGGGGGGCATCAGGGGGCTGGAGGGGGACAGAGAGGGAGAGCAGCCGTACAGAGACTCCCACAGCTGCTGCACCAGGGGGTTAGAGGGGTACYTGCGGGGGTTCACCGTCTGCAGGTAGTCCCTGAGCCCTGGGACTTTCCCTGAGCGGATGGCGAAGCCAATAGTCCCATCCAGGAATGGATAAGTCTCTGCCAGCACATTGGCAGTGACCCAGGCCTCACTGGCCACCCACTGGGTACCAGTGATGTTCTGCTTGACAAACTCCTTGAGGAAAGGGTATAATTCTCCCTCCCCAGAGAAGACTATCACCACCCGCGCTGTGGAGTGCCTCATCACCTCCARGATCTGCAGGACCCTCTCTCTGCTGTAGTCTTTAGGGATCATCTCATCATAGGCCAGACAKACATCTGTGTTCTGGATCTCCCTCTTCAGGCCCTGCAGGGCGAAGTGGCCGTAGTCGTGGTCCTCGCGGATCACACCAATCCACTTCCAGCCGAAACGCTGAAGCAGACTGGCGATGGCCTTCACCTGGTAGTCGTCATTTGGAACCACTCTGAAGAACGTYGGGTATTCTTTCCTGTCACTCAGGCACGAGCAGGTGGAGAAATAGCTGATCTGAAAGAACATAGAACACCTATTTTAAGCAAACGTTAATTTCACTTAATAATTTCAAGGTGTGCATGTAAACCACATATACCATTATTACAACATGTAAAAYACATGAATATATATACAAATCATGTATTATTTATGAGAGCGCTAATCGTATTTACACTAGTCTTAAACAAAAGACAACATATTTAATTCAATTGTTAACAAACTATGTAATTCTAGGTACAACTTGTTGATAAGCGCTTTTACATTTGTGTTCAGAGTCACAGACAAACCACCTTTTTGGAATAGTAGATTAGCTTTTTACACTAAAATAATTTCAAATTTTTAAATTTGAATACTGATCCACAGAATCTGAATTTTATTATAGTTCCCCCTAGTTCAACAGTGGATCTTAACTTAAAAACAAGAAATGCCTTTTCATCTGCACCAGTGGTGTAGTGCCACTTTCTGAGGTACCGGAGCCCACATCTAAAAYAATAATGTCATMATTTCTCAATCAAAGTTTGTACTGACTGATGCAGCCTATTGAATATCATTTTAGAATACGCATTAAAGGCCTCCTCCAAATGCAATGTCTGGCCACACCCACACATATTGTCTCAAYAAATAGTTMTGTTTTTTAATTCCGTCAAACACCAAATTAGACGTACGTAATTTTAAAAGAGGCCATCTGTCAATCGTGAATGATAATTATTCTCGTTTTACCAGTGAACCATCCAATCATTTGATCTTAATCAGTCTTATGGGAATATACATTTAGAYCTTATTGAATGATGTAGGGCCTAACTGTGGTTCCGTGAGCAAATGAGAGCAGATGGTGGTAGCAAATAGCAAAAGGCTTACTTTACCTGGATTATGGTCCAGTCGTTGTGGCACAATGTTGAGTTTAGGCCGGATGAGAAAAGAAATGTGACCACTCAGCTTACCATCCTAAAATCTCATAAGAAATGAAGTGGTGTTTTTGATCTAACAGTCACTGTACTCTATTCAGTTCTGTAGAGTACTAATAGAAAATGATGTGAATTCGCAGATATTGATTCAGCTTGGATTTAACTGTAGTGAACAGGTACCACTGTGAGAAGTGGAGGAGCAAGGTTCCGGTGAGCTCTGGCAGCACTACAACCCTGATCTGAACCCTGCAACAAMAAAACATCATCACTCACCATGGGGATTCTGAAGGGCTGCAGAGTTCTGGACAAAACAATGGACTGTGAGGAGCCAGACTCCCCTACCATGGCTATTAACGGGCTGGCACCAGAACACATAGGGCTCTGTTCTTCACCCTGTCCGTTCAGCATCGCCAACACTGCTCTCAGAGCCGTGACTGGCGTGGCACACGAGTCAAAGATCTTGTAGCCCAGCGTGTGGTTGGGCAGCAGCTGCTCACTCTGGTTGATTTCCTCCACTGCCAGCCTCATGGTCTGAGCCCAGCGGAAAGCCCTCGGGTCAAACCTGAGAGAGAGAGAGATAGAAAGAGAGAGAGAAACAGAGGGAGAGAGAGCAAGAGAGAGAGAGAGAGAGAAAGAGAAAGAGAGAGAGAGAATGTTTCCCCATTTCCACTTCCACTGATGGTCAGTCTGGTCTGAACAACACAACTAGACCGAGAAATGTGATCTCAATGAATGTGGCAACAATCCCACCACAGAACACGGTGTTAAGGGATTAGGAGGAAAACACAGAAAAGGAGAGGAGATTCCAGTAGACAWGAGTTCACAGTAGAGGTCAAAGGTCCKCAATGGACCTGRCAATCAGAACCTATTCTCCACAAACTCTTATTGTTTACAGTAGGACTTGAGCCACACATCCAGGCCCCCAGTAACTCAGCTCACATAGAGAGAGAGAGAGAAAGAGAGAGAAAGAGAAAGAGAGAGAGAGAAAGAGAGAGAGAGAGAAAGAGAACTGTAGGACTTGAGCCACACATCCAGCCCCCCTGTGAGTCAGCTCACCCTTGACACAGTGCTGCCAGGGGCTGGTGGGTGTAGTCCGTGCCAGGCAGCTCCACCCGGTAGTGAAGGGGAAAGATCCCCCCCATCATGAAGTCACCCTGGGCTGAAAACCCAGGCAGCTCAAAGGCCCCCTGCGGGGAGCAGGCTGGCTGGGTAGAGGTGGCTTCTGTCAGAGGGGAAATAGAAACAGGGTAGTATAGGGACCACCACAGAAGAAGAGACATCCTCAGACTGGTCCGATAGATGCAGAGAGATCCTCCTGCTCATAGACAAGCTGATATCCTCCCACACAGCCTGTTCAGGTTGTTCTGTTTTATACTCCTTGGTCTCGTCATCATTTCATCTGATTTAATTTGGTATCTCCGTGGACTTCACGTGATCTGCACCCCTCCCTCACCAAACACTCACAGTGGCTTGGAGAGGCCGACTGGGACTTTTATGGCATACAATATGTATGATAGGTAATAAGAAACCCACACAATATAGCACACTTCACACTGTGTGCTTAAGTGATTGTAATTTGTTTCATGATATTTTATTAGGAGGCCTATACAAAGGTATTGAAGCACTTTCCTGCAGTCAAATGACCAAATCTCCCTCTAGTGTCCTCATCGGTGGAATGTTACTAATATTTCTCATAATTTCATAATTAATCAACATTATACATTTTGAAATAATAATCTGGTGTTTCTATGTCAATTGATTTTGTTATACTTCAGTCTTCTATGATGTATATAAATAAAGTGTAATATTGGGAAGTAAACTCAAAATGTAATACATTTCAACTTTATATCTGACATGATACACGTGTCATATTTTCTTTAAGCCCATAACCATGTGTGTAAGGTGTACATTTTTGTTTCAAAGTAGAGTTGTTTAAGACTACCAATAAACATCTGTGACCCTGATTTAGCCCTCTGCAGTAAAAGATCAATATATTACTACCCTCCCCCGGTATAAATTGTGGTGACATCACACACAGACAATACGACACAGCTTTGTTCTAATGCAATGCATACACTGCCACCTACTGTTGAGCGAGAAATCTGGTACGAAAATGTCTGACATCCACTTTGATTATGGGGTGAATGATCCCTTTAAAGCTAGACTCATTTGTTGCTACATCCATTTTTGGACTTAAATCAATTATATATACCCATTGATTCGATAAGAATATAACTTATAAAAGCTCATTTTAACTGTCATACCACATCAGAACCCAAAATGTAAACTCATTCTACTCCAATGTTTGTAAACAATGTAAATGTAAACAAACACTGTATAAAATCACAACATGGTTAAAACTATAAATTTAATATCATGGATGGTCAGTCCTTGCATTCTTCTCTCTGTCTATTAATCTGAGAGTGGTTACATTTTTCCAGACACATTTTATTAAATTTTTTACCAAAACAGAGGCGGGGTAAGGGCTTTGCTGTTGTTCCAACTAAGATCTACTCATTAGAGAATGCACTGCAATAAAAAAATGGAAAAGTAGGACCTTGTCTGCAGTGATGTCATGACCTGACATCACTGGGCCTATATAGGGACCAAACCTGGTACCCACAGCCACACAAGTGAGAATTGGGGGTTAGACGAGGACTGGAAGCCCTAACTGATCTCACATCATACATCCACTCTCTGCCTGCCATGGCGCACCTCTCTGCCAGACTCCTGCTGCTGGGGCTTCTCCTGTGGGCCAGCCGGGTTTGCTCTGCCGCAGCCCAGGACGGGTGCACTTTCCTGGGGGAAGAAGAGACGAGCAGCTTCTATCAGGAGGGAGACGTGGTTCTTGGGGGCTTGTTCCCGCTCCACTATAGTCCTGTGTCCTCTGTGACATCATTTCAATGGGAACCGCAACAGACTACATATGAGTAGTAAGTGATGGGAAATGAAGAATGTTTTCTGTCTGTCTGTTTGTCTCTTTCTCTCTCAYGTGCATTGCTTCTAAGCCACTTGCTATCCTCTTCCCTGTAGTTTCAGTGCCAGGGCCCTGCGTTGGATGGAGACCATGATGTTCGCAGTGAGAGAGATCAACCAACGAAGTGACCTGCTCCCACACCTGACACTGGGGTTCCATATCCGGGACAGCTGTGACCATGTCCCTGTGTCCCTGAGAGGCTCCCTGCTGCTGGTCAACGGGCAGCCAGAATGGGGGGCAGACTCCAGGGGAGCAGGTCAGGGTCCAGGTTCGGACTGTGCCGCTGTACGCAGGGCCGTGTCCCCTGTTATCATAGGAGATGCCGCCTCTGGGGTGTCTATGGCTGTGCTCAGAACTCTGGGCTCCTTTCAAATACCCCTGGTGAGACTAGGGTTACGTATATTGCACTTTTATCATTCTGTAATCATCTTCTTATAGTTGATAAATTGCTTTTGATGGAGGTAGATCCTTGGTAAAAGTATGGCTCAGCCGAAATGGTAATACCCTAAAATATAGATGTCTTGAAGCTATTACAGTTACATGTCTGATTGTTATGTAAATTATGTTRCTTTGGCAGGAGCCATACTATTTCATGACTTAAAAGCTACTTTCAAAAAATTCTATACATTTTATTATGGAATTGCTTTCCTTGACTGCTACATGAAAATTAAGGGCTATATGCAATGCTCGAGTACAACTTACAGAGTGCACATTTAACCTGCTGTTCTCTCTGCTCTGGACTGGCTTGTAGATCATAATATATAGGTAAGGGATCTTAATTTGATCACTCTTTTGTTGCTGAGAATTTTTCTGCACYGCAAGAWATGCAGATGAGTTTGGTGATTTACATAAATTCACTGGAAAACCACACTAACATACGTTATACTAACAGTGTTGCACTTTCATGTAGGCTAATTTGGGCCATCTAATAGCCTGACCACCAATCAAGCTACACAATGGAATAAATGTTCATATTCTGTTGCTGCAGGATTATTTTGCTGTGACAATACTGGACAAATGAAGATCCCACATCTGTATTGTATTTTTACTTTGGCAGGAGACTTGTTATTTCATATCTTCAAATGTTATTAAAAAAAAAAAATCATGAAATTGAGTTCATATATATATTGTAAATATTAAAAGCTATACGTAATGCTTGAGTACATCTTACGGAGTGCACTTTTAACCTGCTGTTCCCTCTTCTTTCAGGTGAGCTACTTTGCGTCCTGCAGCTGCCTGAGTGACCAGAAGCAGTTCATGCGCACCATGCCCAGTGATGCCTTTCAGATAAGAGCCCTGGCTCGCCTGGTACGCTACTTCCACTGGACCTGGGTGGGCGTCATCGGGGTGGAGTCTGACTAYGCCCGTTTTGCCATCCAGTTGTTTCTTCAGGAGTCCGTTCATTTTGGGATGTGTGCTGCCTACGTCCACTTCTACCCAGTGGTCCTTACCCAGCATGCTGTGGGACAGCTAGTGGACACTATCCAGGTTAGCAAATAAATACACGTATGATGTCTTCAAAGCACRTGATTATACATTTTGTTATTCTTGTAATTGTTTCCCAGGGGTCGTCCTCCCGAGTCCTCCTGAATTTCTCCGGTGAGTCGGAGCTTCGGAGTATCCTCAGAGAGTGTCTCCATCGGAATGTCACAGGGCTGCAACTGATCGCCAGCGAGGCCTGGGCCACCTCTAAGTCCCTGTGGAGAGAGTTTGGAGATCTCCTGACAGGAACGCTGGGATTTGGAATACGGAAGGCTGATGTTATTCCCGGGCTCAAAGACTTCCTGACCAGACTAGGACCATCCCACGGACGTCAGTCGGCTTTCCTGGCAGAGTTCTGGGAAGAGACATTCAACTGTAGAGTGAACGATTCCTTAAACACACACACTCACTCTGTCAGTTACCTGGACAGAGAGCCCTGTAGTGGAAGAGAGGTTCTGGGGGATGTKTACACACCCTATGCTGATGTGAGCCAGCTCAGAGTATCCTATAACGTGTATAAGGCTGTGTATCTCATCGCCCATGCCCTGCAGGATATGACCAACTGTGTGGCTGGGCAGGGGCCTTTTATCAATGGCACCTGTGGGGACCCAAAGCATGTTAAACCATGGCAGGTGAGTCTACAGCTGAAGATACTCTGCTCATTATTGCTGAATAGATATCATTGCACTTTTCTCATTTGCACGCATGCAGACACACACACACACCAGTAGGTGGAGTAGAGTGTATAGTTTCTCATCTCACCCTCTCCACTCCTCTTTCCCCAGCTTCTACATTACATGAAGCAGGTGAAGTTTTCCACAYTCGGGGAGGAGGTCAGCTTTGACCACAATGGTGACCCCATCGCTTCMTATGACCTCATGAACTGGCAGAGGGGGCAGGATGGCTCCCTGCGATTAGTTAAAGTGGGGTTCTATGACGCCTCATTGGCCGATGGCCGAGACCTGGTCATAAATGACTCAGTGATTCAGTGGCCTGTGGGAAAGCAGGTGCGCCCTWTATCACAGTCTAGGTGCTTGGTTCTACGTTTTCTTCTCAGTCTGTTCTTTGTTGTCTTCTTAACGGCATTGAAGAATATCAAGTTAGCATTTTATAAACTACATTTGGCTAGGTTGAAAAGCGTTCTGAAACACTTTCCCTGCACACCGCTTATTACACGCGAGATGTATCAGTATATCTGAGTGGTGCCCCTCTGCCCCCCAGGCAGCTCGATCAGTGTGCAGTGAGAGCTGTTCCCCAGGCACCCGTGTGGCCAGGAAGAAGGGGGAGCCTGTCTGCTGCTTCGACTGCATCCCCTGTGCTGAGGGGGAGGTCAGCAATCAAACTGGTGTGTTTTCCCTTATTTCCAAGCCTTTCTCACCAGTCATTGGTCAGAACTAGAAAAACAGTGTTGCTATTGCAATCCCTGTTTTCTCTTTCCTCTCTGTCAGATTCTTTAAACTGCATACGCTGCTCTGACGTCACGTGGCCAAACGAGGCCAGAGACCACTGTGTTCCAAAGACCATAGAGTTCCTGTCCTATCAAGAGTCCATGGGTGTCGTCCTGTGTGTGGTATCCATTCTTGGGGCCTGTGCCTCACTCTCTGTCTTGGCGGTGTTTGTTGCCAACCGACACACTCCCATCGTCCGCGGCAACAACATGGAACTGAGCTTCCTTCTCCTCCTCTTCCTTTCCGTCTGCTTCCTGATTGGCCTGTTGTTCATCGGGGAGCCATCTGATTGGCTGTGCCGGATCCGGTACCCAGCGTTCGGGGTGAGCTTTGCCCTCTGCATCTCCTGCCTCCTTGCCAAGACCATGGTGGTCCTCATGGCCTTCAGGGCCACCCTGCCAGGAAGTGATGTCATGAAGTGGTTCGGCCCTGCCCAGCAGAGAGCCAGTGTTGTGTTGTGCACTGCCGTCCAGGTACTATTCTGATCTTGTTGCTTTTCTTTTCATTGACTTCTACTTCTAAAGCTGCGTTAACAGAGTCAGCCAGCCTTGTGACCAATTAGATCTGATCTTTTGCCAATAACTGGGCAAAAGCCTAGATTTGGGCTGCCTGACTAAATGCAGCCTAAGTGAAATAYATTAAAATGAATCAGACAATTGAATCCCTTGATCAATAGTAACACCAATATGGTTCCCTCTGGCTGACAGGGACTGATCTGTCTCATCTGGCTGCTGACCAGACCTCCCTACACCAACCTCAACACCGGCCACATCAGCTCTGTCATCATCATCGACTGTGCCATGGGGTCAGAAGTTGCCTTCTGGTGCGTTCTGGGATACATCGGCCTCTTGGCCTGCATGTGCTTCATCCTGGCCTTTCTGGCCCGGAAACTGCCGGACAACTTCAACGAGGCCAAGTTCATCACCTTCAGCATGCTGATCTTCTTTGCTGTATGGATAACCTTTATCCCTGTGTATGTGAGCACAGCAGGAAAGTACACAGTGGCCGTCCATGTCTTTGCCATTCTAGCCTCGGCCTTTGGCCTCCTGGTCTGTATATTTGCCCCTAAGTGCTACATTGTAATGCTCAGACCAGAGAAAAACAGCAGGAAACACATGATGCTCAAAGGATAATAGATTTCCATGTGATGATTCCTGATCAATATGTTGAATCAATGTATTTTATTAATAAAAAGTCGTACTAGTTTCTAATACATTCACCACTGAGTTAATGTTTAATATTGACCATGTTTAATATGTTACATATTTTTCATAGGTTAGGAAGAAGTTGCATAACATTATATGATATTGAATAAAATGTAGAAATGTGCTCTTTATTCTGAAATAAAATCAGACACTCCAATGAGATTTTATGATGCATTATTAATTAGAGTTTGACTTATCTGCACACATCTTGGTAAAACAAGTATAAATTGGAATAAAACAAGTAGTACATAAAAGGCTGATTATTAGTCATTAATGGTCATGTGATAAAACASCTTCCATAAAAATATGATAAAACACCATCCATAGATTTGTGATAAAACAACTTCCATACATGAAGGGAACATTTTGACATTTGCCATATGGTTAGTGAGATACACCATATTGCAAATGTACGATCCCTTWCTAGACGTCCGCGAACGTTTGTAAAATTCGCGGATGGCGCGGGACCGTGCACGGGGGCCAGATCTTTCAGGAAGTCATCGAACGAAGTCTCTCGGACATTCAGTTTCCGTTTTATAAAATCTTCAAATTTTTGTCATTTTTCCGCTGTCCCGGTAATTCCCACCAGAGAATGAATGAATCATATCATATTGAATGAATCATATTGCAAATGTACAAAACATCACCAATCACGACGTGGCCTTTTCTCCTAAACGGAAAAGATTTCGAAGACGAAACTTGGTGAGCATAGGTTTGGCATAATGGGCAGTTGGCCCCGAACAAGATGACRTCAAGGCCTCAACGCTTTTTGAGTTATGGCCATTTTTCTGGGATTAAAGGTCAAAAACGAAAATAGAGCGCTAATTTGACCGCTTCACATCAAAGTACATAAACCTAYGGTGTCAGGAAAAAAAGAACCAGCCATTTATCTATTGTAAATTAAGAGAAATCGTACATTGTACAATTYGTGATGTTCAAAAAAATGAGTTATTTTTTCAAAAAAGTTACAGATCCAGTTGCAGCGTGTTCAGACAAACATTTTTTAAGTGGGTTTCGAAGCTCTGCGAGAATTCTGTGATTTTCTGTGATTTTCTGAAATAACACACTCATTTAACCCTCTGTAAATAAGTCAGTTCTTAACATAAAGACTTAAATCTCAATATTCTATAAGARCCTACCCCAAGGAGGATATGAGTTCACTTTCAGCTTCCTGTGTCAACCGGAAGTACCTTAAAATGGTGTCATAGGGGCTGTTTCGAAGGGTTAAAAAGGTCAGATCTTTTCAAAACTTCATATGTGTGATTAGGCAACAATCGTGAACTGTAAATCAGTCATTTCTCTAAAYAGATGTCAAAGAAAAGCTCTCTCACCCACACGCACACACACACACAGCAAGGATGGAGTGACAAAGTGAGGTGCTTAAAAACACACAGAGCCTGCAATGGCATTACCATTATCTCTAGGCTATGCCGAGTTCAATGAGATGCCCTGCTTGACCGTAGCTCGCTCGGTCTGAGCGCAGCGACAGTGACAAGAGAAGGCCCAAAATGAAGCCTGGACCTAAATTTCAATTGCTTTTGGGCTCTAAATTTCAATTTCTTTTGGGAGACAGAGAGGGAACCTTTAAGGTTAGAAGCACAATTTGACCTCAGGAACGTTCCTAAGGTCCTCCCGATCTGTGCAAGCCTAACCTTGACTGTGTGGTATTAACCCTAACAGCTAAAAGAAGGTGTTTACATCAAACAGTTTGCATTGACTTCTCTCCCCATAGGAATACATTGCCTGCTCCCCTAAATTCAACCTGAAGCCTATGTGGGTTATGAATGWCTTATGAACCTGTCTTCGATGACAATCCATCAGGCCACTATGAGGTCTACCTGTGTTGATTCTAAGCTTCCTGGAGCAACCAGAAGTGATTAAATTCACCTTAAAAGTGTTTTTCCATTCCCAACCAGCCGTTTTTCATATATAGTGCATTCAACCCTGTGTAAATCAGTCAGTTCTTAACTTATATACTTAAAACTCAGGATTCTKTGAAAGCCTACCCCAATCAGGATATGTGTTTACTTATAGCTTCCTGTGACAACCGGAAGTGGCTAAAAATGGTGTCATAGATGCTTTTTCGAAGGGTTAAAAGGTCAGAACTTTTCTAAACTTAATTTGTGTGAWAAGGCAACCCTCATGAACTGTAAATCAGTATTTTCTCTAAACAGATGTCAAAGAAAAGCTCTCACACACACACACACACACACACAGCAAGGATGGAGTGAAAAGGTACGGTGCTTAAAGACACACAGAGCTTACAATGGCATTACCATTATCTCTAGGCTGTGCCGAGTTCAACRASATGTCCMGCTTGACCGTAGCTCGCTCGGTCTGAGCGCAGCGACAGTGACAAGAAGAAGGCCCCGAATGAAGCCTGGACCTAAATTTCAATTGCTTTTGGGCTCTAAATTTCAATTGCTTTTGGGAGACAGAGAGAGAACCGTGAAGGTTAGAAGCACAATTTGACCTCAGGAACATTCCTAAGGTCCTCCCGATCTGTGCAAGCCTAACCYTGACCGTGTGGTATTAACCCTTAATAGTTAAAAGAAGGTGTTTACATCAAACAGTTTGCATTGACTTCTCTCCCCATAGGAATACATTGCCTGCTCCCCTAAATTCATCCTGAAGCCTATGTGGGTTATGAAYGTCTTATGAACCTGTCTTCAATGACAATCCATCAGGCCACTATGAGGTCTACCTGTGTTGATTCTAAGCTTCCTGGAGCAACCGGAAGTGATTAAAATCACCCTAAAAAGTGTTTTTTAATACCCAACCAGCAGTTTGTGATATATAGTGCATTCAACCCTGTGTAAATCAGTCAGTTCTTAATGTATAGACTTAAAACTCAGGATTCTGTGTAAGCATACCCCAATCAGGATATGTGTTTACTTATAGCTTCCTGTGCCAAAAGTGCCTTAAAATGGGGTCATAGGTGCTGTTTCGAAGGGTTAAAAAGGTCAGATCTTTTCAAAACTTCATATGTGTGATTAGGCAACAATCATGAACTTTAAATCAGTAATTTCTCTAAACCGATGTCAAAGAAAAGCTCTCACACACACACACTCACACACACACACACACACACACACACACACACACACACACAACACAAAACACCACAACACACAGCACAGGCACACACACCACCAACACACACACACACCCATCGAGCACACACACACACACACACACACACACACACACAAGGATGGAGTGAAAACAGTACGGTGCTTAAAGACACACAAAGCCTGCAATGGCATTACATTATCTCAGCCTGTGCCGAGTCCAACGAGATGCCCCGCTTGACCGTAGCTCGCTCGGTCTGAGCGCAGCGACAGTGACAAGAAGAAAGGCCCCAATGAAGCCTGGACCTAATTTCAATGTCTTTTGTTTCGGGAGACAGAGAGAGAACCGTTAAGGTTAGAAGCACAATTTGACCTCAGGAACGTTCCTAAGGTCTCCCGATCCGTGCAAGCCTAACCTTGACCGTGTGGTATTAACCCTTAACAGTTACCTTTCTGCGCACAGATCGTTAGCGGGATCATTTTCCTAAACAACCGCTGAATTGCAGGGCGCCAATTCAAAAATATTACTAACAATATTTAGAATCATGCAATCACAAGTGAAATATACCAAAAAACACAGCTTAGCTTGTTGTTAATCCACCTATTGTGGTCAGATTTTGAAAATATGCTTTACAGCGAAAGCAATTCCAGCTTTTGTGGAGTGTATCAATCATGCTAGAACAAGCTAGGCCCCAAATTAACATGGTCACAAAAGTCAGAAAAGCATAAAATTAATCGCTTCCTTTGATAATCTTCGGATTGTTGCACTCACGAGACTTCCCAGTTACCCAATAAATGTTATTTTCGTTCGATAAATAATTACTTTTATAACAAAAAAAAACGCCATTTGTGTTTGCGTGTTATGTTTCGAAAAAACCACAGCCTCGTTTCCGGTCGTTGTAAGGCAGAGAGAAATGCCCCAAAAGTATCAGATTCAAAATATTCAAAAAAATATTTATAATCATGCATTCACAAGTGAAATATACCAACACAGTTTTAAGCTTTTTGTTTAATTCACCTATCGTGTCAGATTTTGAAAATATGCTTTACAGCGAAAGCAATCCAAGCTTTTGTGAGTGTATCAATCAATGCTAGAACAGCTAGCCCCAAATTAGCATGGTCACGAAAGTCAGAAAAGCAATACAATTAATCCTTTACCTTTGATAATCTTCGAATGTTTGCACTCACGAGACTCCCAGTTACACAATAAATGTTATTTTTGTTCGATAAATATTACTTTTATAAAAAGAAAACGCCATTTGGGTTGCGCGTTATGTTCAGAAAACCAAAGCCTCGTTCCGTTCGATGAAATTTCCAAAAAGTATCCGTAATGTTCGTAGAAACATATCAAATGTTTTTTATAATCAATCCTCAGGTTGTTTTTAACATATATAATCGATAATATTTCAACCGGACCGTAACCTATTCAATAAAATAGAGAAAGAAAATGGAGAGCTACCCCTCTCGCGCGCAGGAACTAATCAAAGGACACCTGACTAGTTTTGAAAAATCTTGCTCATTTTTCAAAATAAAAGCCTGAAACTATGTCTAAAGCCTGGTCACAGCCYGAGGAAGCCATTGGAAAAGSAATCTGGTTGATACCCCTTTAAATTGAAGATAGATGGGCAAGGAAATAAARAAAATCACTTCTGGGTTAGATTTCCTCAGGTTTTCGCCTGCAAAATTAGTTTTGTTATACTCACATACAATATTTTGACAGTTTTGGAAACTTTGGAGTGTTTTCTATCCTAATCTGTAAATTATATGCATATTCTACGATCTGGACCTGAGAAATAGTCCGTTTACCTTGGGAACGTTATTGAGCAGTAAAAATAAATGTTTTGTCATAACCGTGGTATACGGTCTAATATACCGCAGCTTTCAGCCAATAAGAATTCAGGGCTCAAACCACCCAGTTTATATTATAATAATAAGATATATGTGTTATACAGAAGAAAAAAAAAACGAAAGAAATGCATCAATGATTCGTAAATATAAAGAGAGAAATTGTTAGTGCTGAAAGTAGATGATCAGATCTGTAAAAAAATAWAAAAATATTGACACACCTACTCATTACAGTACCAATTAAAAGATTGGACACACCTACTCATTCTGTACCAATTAAAATATTGGACACACCTACTCATTACAGTAAAGCGCCTCCACTTATACATACGACAAAAAAGTTCCGTAACAGTCAGCAGAAACATGTCAAACGATGTACTGAATCAATCTTTAGAATGTTGTTAACATACATCTTGAATAACGTTCCAACGGAGAATTAGATTGACTCAGAAGAGCGGTGGAACAGACGTCCTCCTCATGTGAAGGCGCATGGTGATGCCTGATCAGCTCGTGGTAGTGATTACTCATTTCTGTCTCTTCGGCCCCCTTCACATTAGAGTCATCAGACAACAGTTCTGTTGACTGTTGACATCTACCTCAAGTGGAGAGACTCTCTGTTCTGTTAGACTCGTGAGGAAGTAAAGAGAAGAACTCAGTCCATATCTCGGCTGTTAACTGTCATGAGAGGCATTGGTTGAGAAATCGATCGCCACTCACGAACACA
>NC_036862.1:37526896-37544288 GCF_002910315.2 Salvelinus sp. IW2-2015
GAAACAATTCAAACAGGAAGTGGATCTTCTCAGGTTTTTGCCTGCCATATGAGTTCTGTTATACTCACAGACATAATTCAAACAGTTTTAGAAACGTCAGAGTGGTTTCTATCCAATACGAATAATAATATGCATATATTAGCAACTGGGACTGAGGAGCAGGCCGTTTAATATAGGCACCTCTGTGCACCTTTCATCCAAGCTACTCAATACTGCCCCTGCAGCCATAAGAAGTTAATTAATAAGTGCTCATAAACTCCGAAAAACTAAATATACAAAATAATACAAGTGGGTACAAAACCCGTCGCACACCAGAACATATCTAGCACAAAGCTTACAARCAAACAATCACCGACAAGGACAATGAGGGGGGACAGAGGGTTAAATACAGAACATGTAATGAATGGGATTGGAACATTTGGAACAACCAGGTGTGATACAAGACAAGACAAAACCAAAGGAAAATTAAAAGAGGAACGCCACCTGAACAAGAAGAGGGACCAACTTCGGCGGAAGTCGTGACACATTCCAGGATTTTTCTTTATTTTTACTATTTCCTACATTGTAGAATAATAGTGAAAACATCAAAACTATTAAATAACACATATGGAAACATGTAGTAACCAAAAAAGTACTAAACAAATCAGAGTATATTTGATATTTGATGTTCTGCAAAGTAACCACCTTTTGCCTTAATGACAGCTTTGCACACTGTCGGTATTCTCTCAACCAGCTTCATGAGGTAGTCACCTGGAATGCATTTCAATTAACAGGTGTGCCTTGTTAAAAGTTCATTTGTTGAATTAATGCGTTTGAGCCAATCAGTTATGTTGTGACAAGGTAGTGGTGTTATACAGAAGATAGCCTTATTTGGTAAAAGATCAAGTCCATATTATGGAAAGAACAGTGCAAATAAACAAAGCGAAACGACAGTCCATCATTACTTTAAGACATGAAGGTCAGTCAATCCGTAAAATTTCAATTGCAGTCGCAAAAACCATCATGATGAAATTGGCTCTCATGAGTACCGCCACAGGAAAGGAAGACCTAGAATTACCTCTGCTGCAGAGGATAAGTTCATTAGAGTTAACTGCACCTCAGATTGCAGGTCAAATAAATCCTTCACAGATTTCAAGTAACAGACACATCTCAACATCAACTTCTCAGAGGAGACTGCGTGAATCAGGCCTTCATGGTCGAATTGCTGGAAAGAAACCACTACTAAAGGACACCAACAAGAAAACATATACTTGTATGTGCCAAGAAACATGAGCAATGGCATTAGACCTGTGGAAATATGTCCTTTGGTCTGATGAGTCCAAATGTGAGATTTTTGGTTCCAACCGCCATGCCTTTGTGAGACGCAGAGTAGGTGAACGGATGTTCTCTGCATGTGTGGTTCCCACCGTGAAGCATGGAGGAGGAGGTGTGATGGTGTGGGGTGCTTTGCTAGTGACACTGTCTGTGATTTATTTAGAATTCAAAGCACACTTTACCTTAACATTCTGCAGCAATACACCATCCCATCTGAGATGCGGTTTTTGGGACTCATTTTTTTYCCAACAGGACKATGACCCAAAACACACCTCCAGGCTGGGGCCAACATCCCAGAGTTGCCTCTTCACAGTTGGCGTTGAGACTGGTGTTTTGTGGGTACTATTTCATGAAGCTGCTAATTGAGCATCTGTTTCTCAAACTAGACACTCTAATGTACTTGTCCTTTTGCTCAGTTGTGCTCCCACTCCTCTTTATAGTCTGGTTAGGGCCGGTTTGCGCTGTTCTGTGAAGGGAGTAGTACCTAGTGTTGTACGTGACTTTCAGTTTCTTGGCAATTTCTCGCATTTCTCGCCTTCATTTCTCAGAACAAGAATAGACTGACGAGTTTCAGAAGAAACTTCTTTGTTTCTGGCTATTTTGAGCATGTAATCGTACCCACAAATGCTGATGCTCCAGACACTCAACTAGTCTAAAGAAGGCCAGTTTTATTGATTCTTTATTCAGCACAACAGTTTTTMAGCTGTGMTAACATAATTGCAAAWGGTTTTTCTAATGATTAGTTAGCCTTTTAAAATTATAAACTTGGATTAGCTAACACAATGTGCCATTGGAACACAAGAGTGATGGTTGCTGATATTGTKYCTCTGTACGCCTATGTAGAWATTCCTTTAAAAATCAGCTGTTTCCAGCTACAGTAGTCATTTACAACATTAACAATGTCTACACTGATTTTCTGATCAATTTGATGTTATTTTAATGGACCAAAAAATATGMTTTTCTTTCAAAAACAAGGACATTTCTAAGTGACCCCAAACGTTTGAACGGTAGTGTATAATAACACTTCCAGTACACAGGAATGGAAAGGGCTGTTATATTAGGCCACACAGTTACAAGTACTGTTTATCTCTTTACAAGTCATTTGCTATTACCTGACCTTTAATTTATGCAACATCTATTTGAAATGGGTKACACTGGTTTCCAATTACATCTAGATATCATTCACAAAGCAGAGCGCATCAGCTGCAAAAATAGGCCTTGATTCTATCTACCATGTTATGACATGTGCATTACAACTAGAGTATATGACATCGTGTAATTGGCTTAGCTTGCTTCCTCTTTGTTATCAGTGTTCTGTCTGGCGGTATCTGGTGTTGGAGGTCTCAGGTCCAGTTTGGTGGTCCTCTGTGGTCCTGGAGGGGGAGGGCCAAGGCGCCAGGCCTTGAGGCCTAAACTAAAATAACACTTTAGGCCTGTAGTAGGAGATAGCAAGGCCTACTGCCTGGCTCAGTGACACATCCTTCAGAGTGTGACATCACASTGGCACCTTCCATGAGCAGAGGGGATACTGCTGGGAATCAGTAKACTGTAGAGGCTGTTGCTGCAATGTGGAGGCAACTCATCATAATGAGGATGACACATCAGTTGTTTGTTACAGAAAGCTCACAACTGTGCCCAGTGAATGGCTGGACAYTAAAATGCTCTTGACACCAATGGTCCTTATACAGAAGTCTGAATACTTAAAGCTAGAATCTTAAAATTAAACAATGACGAAGCAGAATCCCCAGCTCTGTTTTGGTAAAAAAAAAAGCTGAGGGAGGGGCCTTGAGAAATGTAACCACTCTCAAATTCATGGACAGAGCTATGGATGCRAGGACTGACCACCCATGATATCAAAAGTATAGTTCTAACCATGTTTTGAGGTGATACAGCATTAGTTTGCATTGTTTACAAACATTATAGTAAAACAAGCTTATAATTTGGGTTCTGATGGGGTACACCATTTGAACTATGCTTATGAAGCATTTATAAGCTATAATATTCTAGAATCAATGGGTATATATAATTAATTTATAAGTTATATTTTCCAAGAATCAATGGGTTTATATCATTCATTTATAAATAATATTTTCCAAGAATCAATGGGTACTGTATATGATTTTAGCATTTGAATTTTAAGTCCAAAAGGATGTAGCAACTAACGATTCTAGTTTTATTCTATTTCAAGGACATTTAATATATTTTATTGTGAATTAGAATATTGTTTTTATATATCTGTTTCAAAATATATATTTTTTGGAGGTAATCTCATTCACATTTGATGAATATGTGAGCTCTGTATCAGACGGATGCATCAGATCTGGACACAGAGAGAATCATCTAATTCAGCCAAGGCTTGTCTGTAGACTGTGTAGATGTCAATACATGAGATGAGGTTGTACTTTAGTTTACATCCACCAGAGGGCGGATTGTTTTCTTTGTCAACTCTTCATGATTGTCAGTGTATAGTACATTGCCTTAGGTGAGCTGAGCTGTTGCTATTTTTGTTTTCTGAAGAAAAAAATACACTATTAGATATGCAAAGATGCAATTACACAGTTAGATATTTACTTAACAGTATATGGGGCAGATGGGTACAGTTGAATGAATCCTAATAAAACTTAAAATGTAGAGAACACACAGAATAGTTTTTAACTAGCTTAATTTAAWAAGATTGAGTGACAATTTCCAGTTTTAAATCAACAGTCAATAAATAACACATTGACATTTTACATGTAATTGTTTTTGTATTTAAATGACCAAAAAGTTAGTAACGTATATCATTGGTCTTCCCCATCATATGTTTTTTGGTGTTTTCCTTTGGTCTCAGCAATATAATGAAACATTTAGGAAGAAAGATGCAAAATAGCATTCCATAACTAGAGGCCAGAATAGCAAAGATCTCCACAGCTACAGTGAACTTCCCAGGAGAGCTGACATAAGCTGGGATAAAGGTGATCCAGACTGCACAGAATATGAGYATGCTGAAGGTGATGAATTTGGCCTCATTGAAGTTATCAGGCAGCTTTCGAGCCAGAAAAGCCAGCACAAAGCACAAGAGAGCCAGGAGTCCTATATACCCCAACACAGCCCAGAAACCAATAGCTGAACCCACATCACACTCTAGAATGATCTTTTCCTTATAGGTCTTCATGTTCTTGTAGGGGAAAGGAGGGGAGACTGTTAACCAAAGAACACAGATCAGGACCTGTATGAGAGTGAAAGCCAGAACACTGAGTCTCTGCTGTGGAGGACCAAACCATTTCATGACATTACTGGCTGGAAGTGTAGCCCTGAAGGCCATCAACACCACTATTGTTTTCCCCAGAACACAAGAGATGCAGAGGACGAAGGTGATCCCAAACRCTGTGTGGCGCAGCATACAGGACCACTCAGAGGGCCGGCCAATGAAAGTAAGAGAACATAGAAAACACAGAGTCAAGGAGAAGAGCAGCAGGAAGCTCAGCTCAGAGTTGTTGGCCCTGACGATGGGGGTGTCTCGGAATTGGAAGAAAATTGTTGCTATAATAATAGTTAAACAAACCCCAATCAAACAAAACAGAAGTAAAATGACCCCCATGAGCTCAGTGTAGGACAGGAATTCAATCTCTTTTATGACACATCTATCCCCTCTCCCATTGGACCAGTATTGGACTGGGCACTTCATGCACTCGGCTGAATCTGTTTAGAGAAAGAAAACCCCCCCAGAAAAAAAACATAATGTTAATGATTCAGGAAAACATGCAGAACATTTGACAAATTTTATGCTCTGTTGGTTCTATTCACATTTTCAGTTAAGAGGTTTAAGGGATTTGTGAAGGCCAGCACACATTAGAATAAAATGTGATGTCCAGTATGTAACCCAGCATGTATTCACCTCACCAACTGTATTTTTGATGGCCGAGTGTAATTTACCTGTAGTGTTGCTGATCTCGCCGCCTGAACATGGGACACAGTCATAACAGCATACAGGYTTTCCTTTCTGTACAGCCTTACGAGTGCCTGGGGGACAGCTCTCACTGCACACTGACACAGGTACCTGGAACACACACAAACAGACTCACATAGGGGACCAAGGAGAGTTTGGGTACTCATGTTCACTCATGTATTGTACATATCTATCCTGTTAATCATAAATCACCAATGTTTGTGCACTGTAGAGTGTGTGATTTGACTTGTCTCAATACTGTACATACCAACAGGGGCTGAGTGGCTGAGGTTAAGTGTAATTGTTGTGTTAAAGAATACCATGCAGGATAGCATACTGACTTCCCAGCCAGAGATATGAGAACAAGACAATATGAAAATGTACCGTCTCACTATTTCCTCCCCATACAATGCTAACGTTGTTCATAGTGAACTGGTGGTCTCCAGTCAAAGACCCGCCATAGAAACCGACTGTGGCCACTTCCATGGTTCCCGATGTGGCACTTTGTAAATTAACAAGTTCATATCTTGCTGGGGAATCTCCATTGCTGTCAAAAAATACTCTCTCGTCCTCTCCCGTTGTGAAATTGACAGACTGTAGATAGTGCAACAGCTAGAGAGAGGAGAAATGGTCAAGAAAGAAAAGTTGTTTTCTATGTAGCTTTGCATCAKCATTCTGTTATTATCAGTCTACAGTGAAACCATTTATTTTACTTTAACTGACTTGAAAWAGACAAAGGTCACTTTTTTAGAGGTATATTCTTGCTCACCTGCCATGGCTGGATGTGTGTAGGTTGAGCACAGCTCCCATTAGAGAAGGGGCCCTGGCTCTCCTCACATGTCAACAGGTTGTGGAGGGCATGAGCCACAGCATACACAGACTTATACACATTATTAGTGAATGTCAGCTTGGACACATCTGTGAACGTGTTCTGCACGTCTCTTAAACTCTCAGAGCCRTTGCATGGCTTCCTCTTAGGTKCTGTAGTCWCATTGAGMGAGCAGTCRAACACAATCTCCCAGAAATCCCTGAGAAACATGCTGTTGGGGAAGTGAGAGGGGTGGACATCCCTCAGATGCTCTCCCAGCCCGRGGATGTGAGCCCTGGTCACCGTGAAGCCTATGGCGCCCACCAGGGCGCTGTGTCCCTCGATGGCAGTGAGAGAAGGRTCTGTGATCCAGGCATCACTGCCGATCCACTGYAGTCCTGTGATATTGTGCCTGTAGAGCTCACTCRCCAGAACCTTGATCTCCCTGTGGGTCATGAAGGCCATGATGACCTTTGAACTGGACTGTTTAATAATCTCCACTATCCTGAGAAGCTCATGGCGCGGACCTGTCTGCTCAAATGCCTCAGAGTATTCTATACACACTCCCTCCTCCTGTGCAGCTAGCAGGAAGGTGGCTATGCCTCTATTCCCATAGTCATTATCACTGCTTATAGCCCCCACCCAGSTCCAGCCAAAGTRTTTGACCAGYTKKGCCAGGGCTCTACTCTGGTAGAAGTCACTGGGGATGGTTCTGAAGAAGGAGGGGAACTCCTTTCTGTTACTCAGACACGCACAGGTGGCGAAGTGGCTGATCTGTGTACAAAATAACAGCATCTTATTGGAAACCTGACATGACATACTGTACAGTAGTTTTGACACCAAGAGCTATGTTTTGTTATTTTAAGACATTGATCGACAAAAAATAACACCTTGTGTATAGTGGCAATATAAAAGTATATATTTTATTGTATGAGTTCATAGAAAAGTGAATAGAACATCTTACTACTGGTATACGAAACCTTCCGATGATTCGGGCCAATCCTATTGTTGGTGTCGAGGCAGAGTGGCCTATGACAGCCTGAGCCATGTCTGTCTTGGTGCAGTTCCCTTCATCGATAAACTTCTCCTGGCCATTGGATAAAGCCAAACCAGACTTCAGGATGTTGTCGTATCCACACGCATTGTAGATATTGTAGCCCAGAGTATGGTTTGGGAGAATTGCCGGATTTCGATTGATTTCTTCACTTGCAAATATAAGTGTTTGTGCAAATTGGAATTCTCTGAAATTCATACTGAAGAGAGATTTTAAAAAATGTAAAAGATGTGCCATTAAAGAAGGCAAAATATATCTCACCAGTCTTACACACAACCCAAAACCCTAGGAGGTAAACCTCAGATGACGTAGATTAAAACCCTAGGAAATAAACCTCAGATGGACAGTAGATTAAAACCCTACGAGATAAACCTCAGATGGACAGTAGATTAAAACCCTAAGAGATAAACCTCAGATGGACAGTAGATTAAAACGCTACGAGATAAACCTCAGATGGACAGTAGATTAAAACCCTAAGAGATTAACCTCAGATGGACAGTAGATTAAAACCCTAGGAGATAAACCTCAGATGGACAGTAGATTAAAACCCTATGAGATAAACCTCAGATGGACAGTAGATTAAAACCCTAGGAGATAAACCTCAGATGGACAGTAGATTAAAACGCTATGAGATTAACCTCAGATGGACAGTAGATTAAAACGCTACGAGACTAACCTCAGATGGACAGTAGATTAAAAAATAACTCATAACATTGAAAACAGTGAAAGTCCCATATTTGAAACAAAAAAAAAGTTATCTTCAACTGAGAGAGGATACTCACTTCTTACACCTTGGTTGGTCTGGTAAACTCTGGAAGTTGGGTACCCTGCCGTCGTACTCCGTCTGGAAGGTGAAGATGCCTCCGATGACAAGGTCCCCAKCCTTGGCCAGCTCTGGCAGCTCTGCCCTGCCCTGCAGCCTGCACACAGGTTCTCCCTCCCCTATCACTACCAGCAGCACCAACAGGACAAGCTCCAGCAGTGGCATCGCTCCTGGCTCCGTAGTGCAGTCTAGAGCTAGGGCTGKCTCTGTTGCTCTGTGGCTCTGTGGCCCCTCACAGCTCATCTCTTTATACTCTCAGAACCCTGTGTCTGTCTCAGAGCCGTACCACAGAGGCCCTGTCTGTCGGTGCTCCAGTCCCTGCTCCTGTCCCCGTCCACATCCTGCCCACACCCCCTTCAACCTGGCATGTAGGAGGTGTGACAGGTCTCTGAGGTATCGAGAGAATGACGTAGGGGTCTTAAGAGAGCATAGGAGAGCCCGCCTGGTGCCGGCAACCCAAGTCCTCACAGTGAGGACGCATGCGCCAAGCATGATTTAGCCTGTAGGTCTCTTTAACTACTGTACTGTAGGTAGTGCTCTGCTGTTCACAGTGTAATGTAACACTTTCAACATGTGGCACATTATGTACTGTATCGGGGCACGTGGCTGCTCTTTGATGGGCTTAAACTCTGTGGCGGCTACATGTACTGTAACGATGTTCGTCTGAGGAAGAAGGAKTAGACCAAAGCGCAGCGTGGTACGTGTTCATGATGTTTATTATAACCTGAACACTGAAACAAAAAAAACTAAATTGGAACAAAACGCAACAGTTCTATCAGGTACTCACACAAAACAGAAAACAACTACCCACAAAACCAACATGGAAATGGCAACCTAAATAGGCTCCCCAATCAGAGACAACGAGAAACAGCTGTCTCTGATTGGGAACCAATTCAGACCACCATAAACCTACAATCCCCTAGACCATACCAAATCCCCATAGATAGACAAAACCCTTAGACAAGCCAAAAACCCCTAGACAATTTAAACTAAACAAACCACTCTTGTCACACCCTGACCTAACCAACAAATAAAGAAAACAAATATAACTAAAGTCAGGGCGTGACATGTACAGAAATACATCAGTGGTTTAACTGTTGACCTTACCTACCGAACTATTGACCTTATTACAGAACTAGTGACCTTACAACCGAACTATTGACCTTGCTACTGAACTATTGACCTTGCTACCAAACTATTGACCTTGGTACCGAACTTTTGACCTTGCTACCGAACTATTGACCTTGCTACCGAACTATTGACCTTGCTACCAAACTATTGACCTTGCTACCGAACTATTGACCTTACTACCAAACTATTGACCTTGGTACCGAACTATTGACCTTACTTGCCGAACTATTGACCTTGCTACCGAACTATTGACCTTACTTGCCGAACTGTTGCAAAACATGAAACTGGACTCATCGAGAATATAAATGTGTACCCATAACTAGATCCCTCTTTTTCACCAGCTGGGGCTGTTGAGGCTTTCAGTCTTTAAGATCAACTATCCTTTTAGAAGAGCTTTATCAGCAACCAGTTTAGGATGAGGCACCACCATGGGCTTTATAGACACCTGTCCAACCCCAGTTATCTAGTAGGTCCCTTTGTATTACAATGGGTGGGATAAAGTTACAGGCTGATATCTGGGCGCATGGTTTATTTGATAGTATAATGTATTATTTGCAATATGATTACTTAAGAACATTTCTACAGATGCAGTTAAATAAGTAAGGAGAGAGCAGCATTTTCTTGTGTTTATCTACAAAGCACTCATGCRGAAACTGCATATGTATCTCTAATCATTAATTCAATTTAGACTTAYAAATGAATAAACCTGATCTCAGGCTTGGATAACACTGGAMGCATATTCATTGTCCACAGAGTTGGGTAAAGCTGCTTTAATATGGAAAACCTTCCAGAGCTCTCTGAAATGAGATGTTCTGGACCTCCTTGGCCAGTTCAGAGTCATGATCAGGGACCTCTACGTTGATACACGTGTCTGTTATTCTTAATATATTTTGTAATTTTGTATATTGTATATTATATGTGTTTGATGTATTTATGCAGGGCTCATCTGTAAAAGAGAACCAAGTCTCAGTATGACTTATACAAAATATATATACAGTTGAAGTCGGAAGTTTACATACCTCAGCCAAATGCATTTCAACTCAGTTTTTCACAATTCCGGAMATTGAACCCAAGTAAAAATTYATTGTCTTAGGTCAGTTAGGATAACCACTTTATTTTAAGAATGTGAAATGTCAGAATAAGAGCAGAGAGAATGATTTATTAAAGCTTTTATTTCTTTCATCTCATTCCCAGTGGGTCAGAAGTCTACATACACTCAATTAGTATTTGGTAGCATTTCCTTTAAATTGTTTAACTTGGGTCAAACGTTTCGGGTAGCCCTCCACAAGCTTCCCAATTACGTTGGGTGAATTTTGTCCCATTCCTCCTGACAGAGCTGGTGTAACTGAGTCAGGTTGGTAGGCCTCCTTGATCGCACACGCTTGTTCAGTTCTGCCCACAAAGTTCCTATAGGATTGAGGTCAGGGCTTTGTGATGGCCACTCCAATACCTTGAATTTGTTGTCCTTAAGCAATTTGCCACAACTTTGGAAGTATGTTTGGGGTCATTGTCCATTTGGAAGATACATTTGCGACCAAGCTTTAACTTCCTGACTGATGTCTTGAGATGTTGTTTCAATATATCCACCTAATTTTCTTTCCTCATGATGCCATCTATTTTGTGAAGTGCACCAGTCCCTGGATATAGATACTTTTGTACCTGTTTCCTCCAGCATCTTCACAAGGTCCTTTGTTGTTGTTCTGGGATCGATTTGCATCTCTAGGAGACAGAACGCGTCTCCTTCCTGAGTGGTAAGGCGTCTGCGTGGTCCCATGGTGTTTAGACTTGCGTATTATTGTTTGTACAGATGAACGTGGTGCCTTCAGGCATTTGGAAATTGTTCCCAAGGATGAACCAGACTTGTGGAGGTCTACAATTTGTTTTCTGAGGTCTTGGTTGATTTCTTTTGATTTTCCCATGAAAGCAAAGAGGCACTGAGTTTGAAGGTAGGACTTGAAATACATCCACAGGTACAACTCCAATTGATTCAAATGATTAATTAGCCTATCAGAAGCTTCTAAAGCCATGACATCCTTTTCTGGAATTTTCCAAGCTATTTAAAGGCACAGTCAACTTAGTGTATGTAAACTTCTGACCAACTGGAATTATGAAACAGCGAATTATAATTGAAATAATCTGTCTGTTGACAATTGTTGGAAAAATTACTTGTGTCATGCGCAAAGTAGATGTCCTAACTGACTTGACAAAAGTATAGTTTGTTAACAAGAAATTTGTGGAGTGGTTGAAAAAGAAGTTTTAATGACTCCAACCTAAGTGTAAGGGGTGTTTAACTGGCGGCAGAGAAGTCAGACACAGGAGAGAAATAACTGTGTTTCCAACATCGCAGTTTATTAGAAAAAAAAACACCGGAAAACATAATAATAAAAATCAATCGGTAAACATAACCCGACGCACAACAGTACAGACGTACACAAACACTTACAATAAACAATCTCCGACAAGGACATGAGGGGAAACAGAGGGTTAAATACACAACATGTAATTGATGGGATTGGAACTAGGTGTGACGGAASACAAGACAAAACCAATGGAAAATGAAAAATGTATCAGTTATGGCTAGAAGATCRRTGACGTCGACCGCCGAACACCACCCGAACAAGGAGAGGGAATGACTTTGGCGGAAGTCGTGACAGTACCCCCCCCTGACGCGCGGCTCYAGCCGCGCGTCGGCACCGACCTCGGGGACGACCCGGAGGACGAGGCGCAGGGTGATCCGGATGGAGACGGTGGAAATCTCGCAGCATAGAAGGATCCAACACGTCCTCCACCGGAACCCAGTATCTCTCCTCCGGACCATACCCCTCCCAGTCCACGAGGTACTGAAGGCCCCTCGCCCGACGTCTCGAATCCAGTATGGAATGAACAGAGTACGCCGGGGCCCCCTCGATATCCAGAGGGGGCGGAGGAACCTCCCGCACCTCAGACTCTTGGAGCGGTCCAGCCASCACCAGCCTGAGGAGAGACACATGGAACGAGGGGTTATTGCGGTAACCGGGGAGCTGTAACCTGTAACATACCTCGTTCACTCTCCTCAGGACTTTAAATGGCCTCACAAACTGCAGACCCAGCTTCCGACAGGGCAGGTGGATGGGCAGGTTTCGGGTTGAGAGCCAGACCCGGTCCCCCGGTGCAAACACCGGAGCCTCACTGCGGTGACGGTCTGCGCCAACTTTCTGGCGCAGTAAAGGGGGGTTGAAGATGGACATGGGTGGCGTCCCTTGTCTCCTCCGCACGCCGGAACCAGTCGCCCGCCACAGGAGCCTCGGTCCGACTCTGATGCCAAGGAGCCAGMACCGGCTGATACCCTAATATACACTGGAAGGGAGAAAGGTTAGTGGAGGAGTGGCGGAGAGAGTTCTGGGCCATCTCTGCCCAGGGCACGAACGCTGCCCACTCCCCCGGCCGGTCCTGGCAATAAGACCTCAGAAACCTACCCAYATCCTGGTTAACTCTCTCCACCTGCCCGTTACTCTCGGGGTGAAAACCTGAGGTAAGGCTAACTAAGAAGGCACAGGGGTGAAGCTTCGGTGGCGTACCTGAGCACTGAGAGAGCACCGCTCCTATCCCAGCCTCGGATAGTAAACATAGCACAAAACATTTCAGGAAAATTCTTGAAGATCTGTTGAAGTTACATAAAAACACTTTTCTGACAATTAGAGGAGTTTAGAAAAAAGTAACAATGCATATAAACAAATTATTTTCTTTCCACCTTCACTATGAACGCCAAAGAGGATTCYGGATGGGCCAACACGGGAGCTGAGGTAAACAGAGCCCTCAGGTAACTAAAAGCCCTGTCCGCCTCAATTGACCACTGCAAGCGCACCGGGCCCCCCTTCAGCAGTGAGGTAATGGGAACCGCCACCTGACCAAAACCCCGGATAATCCTCCGGTAGTAGTTGGCAAACCCTAAGAACCGCTGCACCTCCTTTACCGTGGTGRGATTCGGCCAATTAMGCACGGCTGCAATGCKGTCACTCTCCATCTCCACCCCTGAAGTGGAAATGCGATACCCTAGGAAGGAGATGGACAGTTGGACGAACAGGCATTTCTCAGCCTTGACATACAGGTCATGCTCCAACAGGCGACCAAGCACTCTGCGCACCAGGGACACATGCTCAGCGCGTGTAGAGGAGTATATCAAAATGTCATCAATATACACCACTACACCCTGCCCATGCAAGTCCCTGCAAACCTGGTCTACAAAGGCTTGGAAGACTGATGGCGCATTCATCAACCCGTACGGCATGACGAGGTACTCATAGTGCCCAGAGGTGGTACTGAAAGCCGTCTTCCACTCGTCTCCCTCTCGTATACGCACCAGGTTGTAAGCGCTCCTGAGATCTAGTTTTGTGAAGAAGCGCCCCGCTCAGTTGGGGTCTGAGCAGATTATTTGTTGCTATTGCAAACATAATAAAATGGTGGTCCGATAGTCCAGGATTATGAGGAAAAACATTAAGATCCACAACATTTATTCCATGGGACAAAACTAGGTCCAGAGTATGACTGTGACAGTGCGTAGSTCCAGAGACATGTTGGACAAAACCCACTGAGTCGATGATGGCTCCGAAAGCCTTTTGGAGTGGGTCTGTGGACTTTTCCATGTGAATATTAAAATMWMHAAAAAWWWGAATATTATCTGCTATGACTACAAGGTCCRATAGGAATTCAGGGAACTCAGTGAGGAACGCTGTATATGGCCCAGGAGGCCTGTAAACAGTAGCTATAAAAAGTGATTGAGTAGGCTGCATAGATTTCATGACTAGAAGCTCAAAAGACGAAAACGTATTTTTTTTTTTTTGTAAATTGAAATTTTCTATCGGGATGCACGGGGGATATGGTCACTAGTGCAACCAGAMGGTGAGGCCTCATTTAACACAGTAAATTCATCAGGCTTAAGCCATGTTTCAGTCAGGCCAATCACATCAAGATTATGATCTGTGATTAGTTCATTGACTATAACTGCCTTTGAAGTGAGGGATCTAACATTAAGTAGCCCTATTTTGAGATGTGAGGTATCACGATCTCTTTCAATAATGGCAGGAATGGAGGAGGTCTTTATCCTAGTGAGATTGCTAAGGCGAACACCGCCATGTTTAGTTTTGCCCAACCTAGGTTGAGGCACAGACACGKTCTCAATGGGGATAGCTGAGCTGACTACACTGACTGTACTAGTGGCAGACACCACTAAGCTGGCAGGCTGGCTAACAGCCTGCTGCCTGGCCTGCACCCTATTTCATTGTGGAGCTAGAGGAGTTAGAGCCCTGTCTATGTTGGTAGATAAGATGAGAGCACCCCTCCAGCTAGGATGGAGTCCTTCACTCCTCAGCAGGCCAGGCGTGGTCCTGTTTGTGGGTGAGTCCCAGAAAGAGGGCCAGTTATCTTCAAATTCTATCTTTTGGGAGGGGCAGAAAACAGTTTTCAACCAGCGATTGAGTTGTGAGACTCTGCTGTAGAGCTCATTACTCCCCCTAACTGGGAGGGGGCCAGAGACAATTTCTCGATGYCGACACATCTTTCTAGCTGATTTACACGCTGAAGMTATGTTGCGCTTGGTGACCTCTGACTGTTTCATCCTAACATCTTTGGTGCCGACGTGGATAACAGTATCTCTATACTCTCTACAMTCGACAGTTTCAGCTTTAGCCAGCACCATCTTCAGATTAGCCTTAACGTCGGTAGCCCTGCCCCCTGGTTAACATTAAGTCTAATACTGCGGGTAATGGAGTCGCCAATGACTAGGGTTTTCAATTTGTCAGAGCCTAATAGTTGGGAAGGCTTTTGCGTCTTCAAGACCCCGTAACGGGGAGGAGTAGCGGACAAGAGAAGACTCCGGCCTCAGACTCCGGACCTCGCCTACTCAATGGGGAACACCGTAGAAAGTTTCTGTCGGCTGAAATGGCGGACACCGGTTGGAGCATTCCACAAACAGACATTCCCTCCAAAGCCCATTGAGAAAGTTGTCCGGGCTGCGAGGACCGTGCGAGGGGATTCTATACTAACGTACTATCTTACTTACTCGGTGGGCACAGATGCCTGTTTCATCCTTTCCTACCACTGAAATTTACCCATGCCTTACGATTGGCGTCTGAAGCTGGGCTGCATGCTACAACTATCCTCACCGTAAGCGATCGCTTATTCCGTATATTATGAGTTACAGCGACTGCAATTTAATGCATATCATGTTAATTTAACTACTTAGCTTCGGCTGTTGGAGGTCCTGGACGAAACCCATGTCCAGATAAAGCGTTCCGGAAGTGGAAAAAGTTTGAATGAAAAAGTTGAGTGGGAGGGAAAACTAAAAATTAAACGTATTAAAAAGAAATAAAAACCGTAAAGTTTTGTCAGCGGTAAGCAAAGTAAGGTTGGCACAAAACCACAGCAAAACACGTAAACAAGTCTGCCAATTGTCTGATCCGTTAAATGACCAACACAATCAGACTGTACCACTGCAAACGATCTGCTGCTTAGGATACACTTTTGCTCCTCGCTATAACATTAGGGCAAATCAAGAGGGGGGAGGTGATACAGTCTATCTGTTACTACCACTACCACTACCACTAGGTACTCATACTACACCACTTACCATAGACCTCCACTAACCAATTAGCCTACAACCCAAATTAGGCCCTTACACTACCTCACGACTACTACTACAACTAGCCTATCTCTCTTACCAGGCTACGGGACTACAGTGAGGTCCTATCATTAAAACTAGGACTACTACACATCAGGAGGCCTTATTTTTTTACCAGACGTGGGTATCTGGAGCTCACTAGCATCCTATGGGTCCTACTACCGACTAGGTACCTAAATTACCACTTGATAAGGTACTCTCTACCGAGCCTCACTAATAGAAACTACCACTATTACTACCACTACCTCTAGGTATAGTACCATTACTACCACTACCACTAGGCCTACTACCAATAGGCCTACTACCACTACTACCACTACTACCACTAGGCCTACTACCAATAGGCCTACTACCACTACTACCACTATTACCACTACTACCACTAGGCCTACTACCACTCCTACTACTAGGCCTACTACCACGACTACTACTACCGCTATGCCTACTAGTACTACTACCACTAGGCTCACTACCACTACTACTACTACTAGGACTGATAACACTACTACCACTACTACTACTACTACTACTACTATTATTACTACTACCACTAGGTCTACTACCACTAAGGCTACTAGCACTACTACTACTAACACCAATAAGCCTACTACCACAACTACTACTACACCTCGTCCTACTACCACTACTACTACTACCACTAGGCCTACAACCACAACTACTACTACACCTACTACTACCACTAGGCCTACTACCACTACTACTACTACTACCACTAGGCCTACTACCACATCCACTACTACTACAACCACTACTACTACTACAACTACCACTAGGCTACTACCACAGCTACTACTACCACTACCGCTACTACTACAACCACTACTACTAGGGCTACTACCACTACTACTACCACTACCACTATGGCTACTACCAGTACTACTACTAGGCCTACTACCACTACTACTACTACCACTAGGCCTACTACCACCATTAGGCCCTCTTCTACTAGGCCTACTACCACTATGCCTACTACCACTAGCCCTACTACCACTACTACCACTACCACTATGCCTACTACCACTAGGCCTACTACCACTACTACCACTATCACTAGGACTACTACCAAAAGGCCTACTACCACTACCACTAGGCCTACTACCAATAGGCCTACTACCACTACTACTACTAGGCCTTCTACCATGACTACTACTACCACTATGCCTACTACAACTAGGCCTACTACAACTACCACTACCACTACTACCACTAGGTCTACTACCACTGGGCTCACTACCACTACTACTACTACTACTACTACTACTACTAGGCCTGCTAACACTACTACCAATACTACTACTACTACTACTACTACTACTACTACTATTACTACTACCACTAGGTCTACTACCACCACTACGGCTACTACCACTACTACTATTAATACCACTAACCCTACTACCACTCGGCCTACTACCACTACTACTACTACTATCAATAGGCCTACAACCACAACTACTACTACACCTACTACTACCACTAGGTCTTCTACCACTACTACTACTACTATCCCTATGCCTACTACCACTCCCACTACTAATGCAACTACTACTACTACTACAACTACCACTAGGCTACTACCACAGCTATTACTACCATTAGCGCTACTACTACAACAACTACTACTAGCGCTACACCCACTCCTACTACCACTACCACTA
>NC_036862.1:37550071-37555073 GCF_002910315.2 Salvelinus sp. IW2-2015
CTACTACTACCACTAGGCCTACTACAACTAAGCCTACTGCCACTAGTACTACTACCACTACGCCTACAACCACTAGGCATACCTCCAATACTACTACTACAACTAGGCCTACTACCACTACCACTACTACTACCACCACTATGCCTACTTCCACTACCACTACTACTACTAACACTAGTAATACTACCACTACTACCACTACTACTAACATTACCACTAGGCCTACAACCACTACTACTACTACTACTACTACCAATAGGCCTGCTACCACTACTACCACTACTACTACTACTACTATTACTATTACTACTACCACTAGACCTACTACCACTACTACCACTACTACTACTACTACTATTACTATAACTACTACCACTAGGTCTACTACCACTAAGTCTACTACCAATACTACTACTAATATCACTAAGCCTACCACCACAACTACTACTACCACTAGGCCTACTACCACTACTACTAATACTACCAATAGGCCTACAACCAAAGCTACTACTACACCTACTACTACCACTAGGCCTACTACCACTACTACTACTACTACTACTACCACTAGGCCTACTACCACTCCCACTACTACTACTACAACCACTACTACTACTACGACTACCACTAGGCTACAACCACAGCTACTACTACCACTACCGCTACTACTACAACCACTACTACTACCAATACCACTAGTGATACTACCACTACTACTACTACTTCCACCAGACCTACTACCACTAATACTACTACTACCAATAGGGCTAATACCACTACCACTATGGCTACTACCACTACTACTACTACTACTACCACTAGGCATACTACCACTACTACTACTACTACCAATAGGGCTACTACACCTACTACCACTACAACTACTACTATTACTACCACAAGGCATACTACCACTACTACTACTACTACCAATAGGGCTACTACACCTACTACCACTACTACTACTACAACTAGGTCTACTACCACTACTACCACTACCACTATGGTTACTACCATTACTACCACTAGGCCTACTACCACTACTACTACTTCTACTAGTCCAGCAGGAAGAAAGAGCAGCAGGAGAGCTCAGTCTCAGAGTTGTTGGCCCATGACGATGGGTTGTGTCTTATGAATTGAAAACCACACAGCTACCAGAGTAGTAACACAGACCCCAGTAAGCGAGAAAAAACACAAACTATGCCATCATTTCTTCATAGGAGAGGAATTCAACTGGTTTCAAACCGCACAGCGGTCCCTTTTTTCATTTGACCAATACTCAATTCAACATCGATAGCAGCTTAGAAATCCTGAGGAGATTAGAACTCTCATTCATTCCCATGATCAGTGATGTTGTCATGTGTTTTTCCACAATTTTATCTAGTCTTTGGGCATGGTTGGGTACAGAGCGCTGAAGTATTGTGCAGGTTAGAGCCATAAATGCATATTATATTTACCGTGTGATATTACTGACTCTCCCTCCGTCGCACATGGGTCACAGTCTCATAACAGCATCAACAGGTTTTTCCTTTCTGTACACCTTACGAGTGCCTTGTGGACACGTCTGTCAGGTGGACACGTGCGCAGGTGCCTGTTAGTAGAAATACAACAGGTCTGAATTCTGGTTGGCATTTTATATAAAATAGAAACGGTGCAAGAAATATTGTTAATGTACTACTTCTGGAAGTTTATATACAATACCAAAGAAGACAATTGAATGAGCTTGTGAGATTACGTAAACATTATAGAATGCATGTTGTTACATTTGTAGTGGTTTGAGGTTTTTTTGCAAGTGTATGCTTTTGAACATAGGTCAAACCATGTAATTTAGTCGCTACCTCTGCCTGGCCCCTGCAGACCAGTTTTCCCTTAGTTGGAACGTAATGCGCTGTTCAGGGTCCAGTTGTAACGATAGGATAAGCTAGCCTTAGCCCCATCCAAGCGAGTGGAACTGCAGGGGTCCATCCTCCCTCCCTGACTGCCCAGGTTCAAACCTTTAGGCTCGTGCACCGACCCACCACAGATACCTACCTGATTACCATACACCATCGAACCATACTTCGCCTCTCCCTAGTCAGCGGACACTGCGAAACCGCCAGCTCCGGGCCAGAGACGACAGCAAGCAAGAAACAGAGAAAGTATCGCGACAATACCTGCCCCGTTGACTAAGCCAGTTCACTGGTCGTAGCACCACCACAATCTCCTGATTAGCATCGAACCATATCTCCTCTCCTGTCTTTTACTCTTAAAACCTCACCTCCTTCAGTACCTGAGCACCGCTCAACAAATGAGAGAGACAGGAGAGAGAGAGGAGAGAATGTAGAGAGAGGAGAAAGAGAGATTGAAAGAGGAGAGACCCAGTGAAGAAGAGACGGAGTGGAGACGACTCAGAAAGACCACAGACGCGAGAAACAGGATACACAGAGAGAACACATAAAGACGAGAGAAAGAGGACAGGAGAGACAGAGACACAGAGGAGCAGAGATACAGAGAGAGGGACAGAAAGAGACAGAGAGAGAGACACAGAGAGCCACAGAAGAGCGACAGAGAGATTAGAGAGACACAGAGAGACACGAAGAGAGACCCACAGAGAGACAGAGAGAGACACAGAGAGAGGGGGATGATTCATATGAGATGTTAGTTATGTTTTGTTGTATCTGGAGCTCTCACCTGCTATGTGTAGACTGGCTGTTGGCTGTCTTGTCATGCTTTAAGTCTGTCAGTAGGTGTGTAGAGCGTGTGCAATGCATATACAGCGTGTACCACTTATATTGGATTCATTTCTCCAGCTCTGACATTGTCCGTGTATTGGTTCTTCAGCTTTTCTAAGCTCTCTGTCCGGTGCACCAGCGGGCTGCTGCCCCCCTCGAACAGGACACTGGAACACAGTCTCCCCAAACTCCCTGAAGCAGGTGTTGTCTTGGGCGCCTGAGAGGTATGCACCTTGTTCTAGGAACCCCTCCCAGACCATCCAGCTGGCATTCCTGATGGCGCAAAGCCACCGCCCCCCTCAGGAAGCCGTAGGCCGGTCTCCGTCAGCACTCTGGCTGTGATCCAGCCTCGCTGCCCACCCACTGCAGCCCTGGGGTCTCCCTCCAGAGCCAACTTCCATTCAGCAGGATGAGGTCCAAAGGGCAAGAAACAGTACCACCACCCTGGCTGTGCCCTCCGGATCACCCTGACAACTTCCAGGATCTTCTCTCGGGGGTCTGTGCGGGGATGACTCTTGGTACTCTCACAGACCCCAGCATGCCCGCTGCCTCCAAGGAATGTGCCATTTGCCGTTGTTCCATAGTCATTGTTGCTGGTCACCACCTCCACCCAGTTCATCCCAAAGTGTTTGACCAGCTTTGCCAGCTCGCTCTGTAGAAGTCACTGGATGGTTCTGAAAGGAAGGGGAACTTTTTTTGTTACTCAGACAAAGCACAGGCTGCCAAACTCGTGGCTGATCGTGTGGAAAGAAACGGGAAGAAGATTCTGAATTGATGCTTTCATACATAGCTGACCATTGTTTATACTACCGTCTAAAAGAGCCCCAAACCAGAAGGTGTTCTCACCACAGGGAGACTAATGGTCCACCAGGGAATGTATTCCGATGGTGGATGGTGGAACTTGGACCCCCAACAATGCCCAACACGGCGGGAAGACCTGTGAAGCAGGAAGGAGGGGTCCCGGCTGTCCTCAAGGCCCAGGGCGTCATCAGGCCCAGGGCTGATGATGGCCAGGGGCCATAGCTACAGAGTCATAGACCTGTAACCAGACGACAGTCCCTGGAAAAGATCACTGCTGTTGTTGATCTCCTCCAGGGCAAAGATCAGGTTCTTGCAAAAACTGGAACTCACGTGGGTCGAAACGGACAGCGGTAACAAACAAAAAATAAGTTAGTTGGAAGCCAGGGGGAAATCTCATGTCTGCCACAATCACATACCGCCAGGGCAAAAACTGAGAACTCGGTCGAGAAGTTGAAGTAGAGGTTAGGATAACAGAAACAGTTTGTATACCTAGTTTCCAAAAATAAAATGCACAATCGATCACAATGTGATTATGCCTAAGTTCATAGAAGAGACAAAAAATGTCTTTTCTTGATCCGGAGGAAAATTCCAAAACAGCATAAAAAGTTCCCAAAAATAACATTTTTTTTCAACAACATACCTGATAACAAGGGTGTTTTCTTCTGGTTCGAGGTGACATGAATGGACCTTTAAGACAGCATCCTATGTAGAGGGAACAAACTGCCCCAATGTTGATGCCCCTCGCAGGACAGGAGAGGAGAGCGGGTTCCGGCCAGCAGAGAGCCAGATTGTGGCTGGAGCACTTATACCCCTCATCACCACCACCAAGCAGCTGTAGAAACCATGTCTGTTTCAGTGGCGCATGGCCCACGCCTTCAGCAGGGCAGCTGTGTCTATGTGAGGACGAGACAAAAGGGTTCTTTTTATAGAGGTGAAAGTGCCCTAAGACGCTGGAACTGCGCCATTACACTCCCTTCAACGAAGGTGGATGTGCTTCTAGTGTTATTGTTTCCCCGGGGGTACAGGATGAGAGAGGGAGGTGATAGTGACAGAGGTGGGCTACGTTGCTAATATATGAGCAAGCAGTGGATAGATAAGTGCAGGTTTCTGAATTGTGGATTCCATCATGGCTTTTTCCATAGTTGTTTTTTAGTTTTGACAGTTTAAAACACATACATAAAACAATAGAACAAGTGACTGGGTTTGAAATAAATAAATTGTTCTATATATTTTACGTGTGTGTTGAAATTGTCACAGCAAAAAAAAAACTCTGGTAAAGCCATGACGCATATACATTTTTATGTCTCACAATGTCAGACGTCCTCACTTATCTATCCCCACTGTTTGCTCATATAGCAACGTAAACCGCCTGTAGTATCCATCCTTAATCTCATCATAGACAAGGTGTTTGGTCCAAAGCTCAGGTTTGTCCGAGGACGTAACTATGGTCGCAAAGAAGGCCTGGTTGGTGACCACTGATTCAACATCAT
>NC_036862.1:37556089-37561373 GCF_002910315.2 Salvelinus sp. IW2-2015
CGCTTGTTACTGTTGCAAGGCCCTGATTGGTGAACCACTGATCCAGCTCTTTGTCTTTTGGTAATCCTAGGGACAAGCCCACACAGTGCTTTTAACGTAGTGTTTTCAAACATATTTGACACACGTCAACAGACAGTACCARTCAAACTACATATTCAAGGCTTTTTGTTTATTTTTACTATTTTCTACATTTTAGAATAAAATTGAAGACATCAAAACTATGAAATAACACATATAGAATCATGTGTAGTAACCAAAAAAGTGTTAATAAACAATATATTTTATATTTGAGGTTCATCAAAGTAGCCAACCTTTGCCAGTTGTTTCCACTTCTGGCAGTTGTTTTTTTGGCTCCCGAGTGGCGAAGCGGTCTAAGGCCCTGCATTACAGTGCAAGAGGTCTCACTACTGTTCCTGGTTCAATTCCAGGCTATATCACATCTGGGGTAGGATGTCATTGTAAACAAGATTTTATTATTAAATTACCTAGAGTTAATTAGGGACAGCTGTTCCGCTAGCGGTACACAAGCCGACAACTTCCGGTGAAATAGGAGGGCGCGCAATTCAAATAAATATTCGTAATATTAAACATGAATTAACATACAAGTGTCTTATATCATTTAAAAGCTTAACTTCTTGTTAATCTAACTGCGTTGTCAGATTTCAAAAAGGCTTTATGGCGATAGCATACCATGCAATTGTCTGAGGATGGTKCCCCAGATCAACATATTTTTCAACCAGCACATGCTTCACAAAATCACAAATAGCGATTTAAGAAATCACTTACCTTTGAAGTTCGTCCTCTGTTTGCAATCCCAAGGGTCCCAGCTACAACATGAATGGTCGTTTTGTTCGATAAAATGCTTCTTTATATGCCAAAGTCAGTTTAGTTGGCGCCGTTGATTTCAGTAATCCACACGTTCAACATGCAGACAAAAGAGTCCAAAAAGCTACCGCTAAACTTCGTCCAAACAAGTCACACAACATTTCTATTCAAACCTCAGGTACTTAAAATGTAAATAAACTATAATATTTCATACGGAAAGTAGTATGTTCAATAGGAAAGAAAAATTCGTAAGCGTGCGAGCGGAAAGACAAATATTATTCAGTTTGTCTCCTAACAAGAACTCAAAATACTTGTTCATTTTTCAAAAAAGAAGCCTGAAACCTTGAATAAAGACTGTTGACATCTAGTGGAAGCCATAGGAATTGCAATCTGGGAGACAGATGTACATAGAAACAATAGGTTTCCATAATAAGAGCCTGGGAGCTCAAAATATTAAATTCTTGGCGGATTTTCACCTGCACTATCAATTCTGTTATGGTCTCAGACATGATTTTAACAGTTGTAGAAACTGCAACGTGTTTTCTATCCAATGCTACCAATTATATGCATATCCTGGCTTCTGGGCCTGAGTAACAGGCAGATTRCTTTGGGCACGTCAGTCAGGAGGAAATTCAGGAAACTAGACCCTATCCCAGAGAGGTTTTAAATTGCCGTAATGACAGCTTTGCCCACTCTTGGCATTCTCTCATCCATCTTCATGAGGGATGCTTTTCCCACAGTCATGAAGGAGTTCCCACATACTTTGAGCACGTGTTGGCTGCTTTTCCTTSACTCTGCAGTCCAACTCATCCCAAACCATCTCAATTGGGTTGAGGTGGGGTGATTGTGGAGGTCAGGTCATCTAATGCAGCACTCCATCACTCTCCTTGTTCAAATAGCTCTTACACAGCCTGTTTTGGGACATTGTCCTGTTGAAAAAGAAATGATAGACCAACTAAGTGCCAACCAGATGGGATGGCGTATCACTGCAGAATGCTGTGGAAGCCATTCTGGTTAAGTGTGCCTTAAATGTCAAAATAAATCACGACAGTGTCACCAAGCAAAGCACCATCACACCATCCCACTTCCTCTCCATGCTTCACGGTGTGGCACCACACATGCGGAGATCATTCATTCACCTACTCTTCATCTCACAAAGACCAGCGTTGGAAGCAAAAATCTCAAATTTGGACTCATTCAGACCAAATGCAAGATTTCCACCGTCTATGTCCATTGCTCATGCTTCTTGGCCTAAGCAAGTCTCTTTTCTTGTTGGTGTCCTTTAGTACTATCAGCAATTCGACCATGAAGGCCTGATTCACCAGTTACTCTGAACAGTTGATGTGAGAGTGTGTCTGTACTTAACTCTGTGAAGCATTTATTTGGCTGCAATTCTGAGGCTGTAACTCTAATGAATCCTTTCTCAGCAGAGGTAATCTTGGTCTTTCTGTACTGTGGCGGCTCATGAGAGCCAGTTTCATCATAGCGCTTGATGGTTTTTGCAAAGTTTCCGTATTGACTGACCTTCATGTCTTAAAGTAATGATGGACTGTTGTTTCTCTTTCCTTATTTGAGCTGTTCTTGTCATAATATGGACTTGGTCTTTTACCAAATAGGGCTATCGTCTGTTTTCCACCCCTACCTGTCACCATATAACTGATTGTCTCAAATGCATAAAGAAGGAAATAATTCACAAATACATTTTAACAAGGCACACCTGTTAATTCAAATGCATTCCAGTGACTACTCATGAAGCTGTTGAGAGAATGCCAACAGGTGCAAAGCTGTCATCAAGGCAAAGAGTGGCTATTTTGAAGAATCACAAATATAAAATATATTTTGATTGTTTAACACTTTTTGGTTACTACATGATTCTAAGTGTGTTATTTCATAGTTTTTTATGTTTCGTCACTATTATTCTACAATGTAGAAAATATTACAAATAAATTAAAACCCTTAAATGAGTAGGCGTGTCCAAACTTTTGACTGGTAAGGTACAGGTGAAGTCGGAAGTTTACATACACCTAGCTAAATACATTTAAACTCAGTTTTTCACAATTCATGACATTTAATACTAGTAAAAATKCACTGTCTTATGTCAGTTAAGATCACAATTTTTTTCTGAATGTGAAATGTCAGAATAATAGTAGAGAGAATGATTTATTCAGCTTTTATTTATTTCAATACATTCCCATTTGCGATCAAGCTTTAACTTCCTGACTTATGTCTTGAGATGTTGCTTCAATATATCCACATAATTTTCCGTCCTCATGATGCCATCTATTTTGTGAAGTGCACCAGTCCCTCAAGCAGCAAAGCACCCCCACAACATGATGCTGCCACCCCCGTGCTTCATTGTTGGGATGATGTTCTTCGGCTTGCAAGCCTCCCCTTTTTTCCTCCAAACATAACAATGGTCATTATGGCCAAACAGTTCTATTTCTGTTTCATCAGACCAGAGGACATTTGTCCAAAAAGTACGATCTTTGTCCCCATGTGCAGTTGCAAACCGTAGTCTGGCTTTTTTATGGCGGTTTTGGAGCAGTGGCTTCTTCTTTGCTGAGCGGCCTTTCAGGTTATGTCGATAGAGGACTCGTTTTACTGTGAGTATAGATACTTTTGTACCTGTTTCCTCCAGCATCTTCACAAGGTCCTTTGCTGTTGTTCTGGGATTGATTTGCACTTTTCGCACCAAAGTACGTTAATCTCTAGGAGACAGAACGCGTCTTCTTCCTCAGCGGAATTACGGCTGCGTGGACCCATGGTGTTTATACTTGCGAACTATTGTTTGTACAGATGAACGTGGTACCTTCAGGCATTTGGAAATTGCTCCCAAGGATGAACCAGACTTATATAGGTCTTCCGACTTGAACTGTACTTTGCATCCTGGCTCTATACAATGGAGTGCGATGGAGCAGAATGTTCTGTTTTTCTTTTCTAAACTTGTTGATGACTATTTTTACTAACCCCAGGTGAGTTAAATTACACAGTAAACGAGTATCATTACTTCCAACCAAATTAATTTGGACTTTTTCCTTTGTATTGGTCCTGTGCACTTTTAAATCAAATGTAAACACTAAATGTTTCCATTTCAACTTCAACTTACTTTGGAATAAATAGTGAATAATGCAAAGATGGCCAATATTTGACGGTATCTGTATATGATACTGTGTCCCTGGATGGGAAGCTGCTACTGTTGTTGTTGTGTTAGAGGATGAGCTGGGGGCCTTGCGGTGTTTCCTCCCCTGGGGCTGAGCCCTGTGGCATTAGCAGCAGCTCCTCTGTACCTGTAGAGAGTCATCCTACTGTCTGTGTGTGTGTGTGTGTGTGTGTGTGTGTGTGTGTGTGTGTGTGTGTGTGTGTGTGGTGTGTGTGTGTGTGTGGTGTGTGTGTGTGTGTGTTGTGTGTGTGCGTGTGGTGTGGTGTGTGTGTCGTGTGGGTGTGTGTGTGTGGTGTGTGTGTGTGTGTGTGTGTTTGTGTGTGTGTGGTGTTTTGTTTGTTTGTCAAAGGTCCTGCGTGTCTGCAGCAGGTAATCTGTCTGTCTGCATGTCTGTCTGTTTTCTGCCTGTCTGTCTGTTTGTCTTCCTGCCCTGTGATTTTGTTTACACATTAACATCTTGAGAAGCCTGTTCATCTTCGACAATGTCCTCATGTTCATGTTTGAAAATCTTTTATTTGACAAAAGGTAATAATCAATACTCTTGTTGAATGTGATGTATTTAAATGCACACAACACTAAAAACACACAAGTGACTTATATTCTTTATTAATGTGGAAACATGTTCTTTACAGAACATTTATCATATACTGTCTCAAATAGGAGGCATATTCTAAAATATGTTAATAACTTATAATGTTAATGATATATTGTGATAATGTTATGTTATACGTACATACATTGGATGTCTTCCCCATTATATGTTTCTTGGTGTTTGCTCGGCTTCAGCATAATACGAACATTTAGGAGAAACATGCAGAAAAGTAAACCAAAAACTGGAGGCCTGAATGGCAAAGATCTCCACGCTCAGTGAACTTCCAGGAGAGCTGACATAAGCTGGGATAAAGGTGATCCAGACTGCACAGAATATGAGCATGCTGAAGGTGATGAATTTGGCCTCATTGACGTTATCAGGCAGGTTTCGAGCCAGAAAGCCAGCATAAAGCACAAGAGAGGCAGGAGTCCTATATCCACAGCACCTGCAATGAAGCGTGGGTAGTTTCAATTAGTGACCAATGTGACACAATCAACTATTCTGTATATACTGTTACAAATGACAGCCTACAACATCTAGCATGCATTTACAAAATCCTGTGTCCATAAAGGAGCTGTTGTTGATAGTATGTTGCCTGTCTGCAGGTAGCGAGGCATCATAGAGACAACAACAGTAACTCACTCACACAGCCATCTCCTTCGGGCTCAGTTGACAATGTCATACTTGGCAGTCACGTCCCCATTCTC
>NC_036862.1:37565317-37567027 GCF_002910315.2 Salvelinus sp. IW2-2015
ACCACTAGTACTACAACCAACTCTACCACTAGGCCTACTACCACTACTACCAAACCAAAAAAACAAATACTACTTCCAGGCTGCTGCTACTACTACTTCTAGGCTGCTACTACGAATACTACACTGCTGCTACTGTCTGTTGTCATCATCTATGCATAGTCACTTAATAACTCTACCTGCATGTACATATTAGCTCAACTAACCGGTGCCCCCGCACATTAATTCTGTACCGGTACCCCTTGTATATAGTCTCACTATTGTTATTTTACTGCTGCTCTTTAATTACTTGTTAGTTTTATTTCTTATTCTTATCTGTATTTCTTTAAACTGCATTGTTGGTTATGGGCTYGTAAGTAAGCATTTGACTGTAAGGTCCAGACCAGTTGTATTCAGCGCATGTGACTAATGAAATTTAATTTGATTTGATTTACTATAACTATTGTTTGTACTACTACATACAAATATATTTGGCCAGCTGAAGCAAGTCACACAATTCATAGAAAATGACAATTTTAGTTTTTTWATTTATTTGTGTCTGTCTCTAGCATTGTGATAATTCAAGTAAGACTGGAGATCCAGATATATTAGACAGCTGAATTGCTTATGACAACTGTAACGTCAGGGGTGTAGTGGAGGAAGAAGTCAGGCGCAGCAAGCAGCGAGTTCAGGGTAGCTTTATTTACACCACACCGGTGAAAATGACAACTCAAACAAATGCCCCAAACAGGGGGAACTAAACAGTTCAGCAAAAAAGACCAATACACAAACAACCGTGATTTACAGTCGAGTACAAAYGTATACTGAAAWKAATCCCGCACAACCAGCAGGCGGGCAGGCTGGTAAATAAAGCCCAACCAATTAACCTAACTAAACACAGGTGCAACTAATAAACAGACAAGGGGGCGGGGGGGAAAGGATCAGTGGCAGCTTATAGGCCGGTGACGACGACCGCCGAGCGCTACCAGAACAGGAAGGGAAGCCACCTTCGGTGGGAGTTGTGACAACAACCACTGTAATATTACATGAAGGGTAGCCAATACATTCACGATACATGCAGTACAGACATATATTCATTATAACACATTTCACTGAGAYCTTGCTTTGTGTTGATGGTGGTATGAATGCCACATGCCCATTGGTGTATTGACACACATTGAGTTGTGGCCCACAGGCCTATGAGGAGAGGTTTAAGAAGTCAATGTCGTTTTTGATGAGATAGTAGACCATGCTTGTCCAGAGCAGGCCTGTGAGACAGAGGCTCAGTAAGGGGCTTGTGTGTGGGCTCCTGATCTGGACCTGGACTGGACAGCAGCAGTCACTGAGGGAGTCACTGAGGGGCAATGTAAACTGCCTGGTACCAGGTCCAGAAGCCAGGATATCGCATATAATTGGTAGCATTGGATAGAAAATATGTTGCAGTTTCTACAACCGTTAAAATCATGTCTGAGACTATAAGGGATTGATATGGCAGGCAAAAATCCGAAGAAAATCTGCTCAGAATTTCTTTTTTGAGCCCAGGCTCTATTTATGGAAACCTATTGTTCTATGTACATCCGTCTCCAGATTGCAATTCCTATGGCTTCCACTAGATGTGAACAGTCTTTATTCAAGGTTTCAGGCTTCTTTAAAAAAAAATAAAAAAGCATTTGGATTTTTTGTTAGGAGTCACCTGAAGATAGATTGTCTTTCGGCTAACGAGGGCGAGGGGAG
>NC_036862.1:37567052-37581168 GCF_002910315.2 Salvelinus sp. IW2-2015
CGCACTGGCGATCCTGGGCTTCAACTAACTATTTTTTTTGTTGTGTTTTACCGTGTCCAGTTTCAACCCACGTGAGTTCCAGGTTTGCACAGGACCCTGATCTTTGCCTGGAGTAGATCAAACAACAGCAGTGATCTTCTTCCCAGGACTTGTCTCTGGGTTACCATGTCTTATGACTCTGCCCAGCTCCTGCCCCCCTTGGCCATCCACTTCAGCCTCCTGGCCCTTGAATGAACAGCCCTGGGCCCTTGGGGACAGCCTGGGAGACCCTCGCCCTGCTCCAGATCTCCAGTCCGTGTGGGCATTTTTAGGGGAGTCAAAGCTCCAATCCCAACCATCGGAATATCATCCCGGGTCGGGACCATTCAGGCATCCCTGTGGTGAGACAACCTTCTGGTTTGGGCTCTTTAGAGGTAAGTATATCAATGTCAGCTATGTATGAAAGATCAAGTTTCAAACTTCCCGTTTCTTCCACACAGATTCTCAGCCACTTTGCCACCTGTGCTTGTCTCGAGTAACAGAAAAAGTTCCCCTCCTTCGTTCAGAAACCATCTCCAGTCGACTTCTACCAGAGCAGAAGCCCTGCCAAAGCTGGTCAAACCACTTTGGATGGAAACTGGGTGCGGAAGTGGTGAACAGCAACAATGACTATGGAAACAACGGCATGGGCCAACATTCCTGGATGCAGCGTGGCATGAGGAGTCTGTGTAGATACCAAGAGGCCAATCCACCGCAACAGACCCCCGAGATAAAGCTTCCTTTGGAAACCGTTAGGGTGATCAGGAAGGCCACCAGCCAGGGTGGTGGGTGCTGTTCCTGGCTTGGGGACCTCCTCCCCCTGCTGAATGAGTTGGCTCTGGAGGGAGACCAGGGGCTGCAGTGGGTGTGGCAGCGAGGCCTGGATCACAGCCCAGGAGTGCTGACGGAGAACAAGGCCTAACGGCTTCCTGAGTGGGGCGGTGGGCGTTGCCATCAGGAATGCCAGGCTGGCATGGTCTGGAGGTGTTTCCTAAGAGAAGTTGCACCCCTCCCAGCGCCAGGACACACCCTGCTCAGGGAGTTCTGGAGACTGTGTTTTCCAGTGCTCCTTCAAGGGGGCACAGCACGCTTGTGCACAGGAAAACAGAGAGCTTAGCAAGCTGAAGAACCAATTACGACGGACGTGTCAGAGTGAGAATAATCCATAAAGTGACACAGCTGTATATGCCAGTTGCACACGCTCTACACAACTCTGACAGACTTAAAGAATGACACAGGACAGCGGCAACAGACCAGTCTTACACACCACAGCAGGTGAGCAAGCACATATTCATATGATTCATCCCCTTCTGTCTGTTTCTCTGCTGTCTCTCTTTGTGTCTCTCTGTGTCTCTCTGTGGGTCTCTCTGTGTTTCTCTGTTTGTCTCTCTGTGTCTCTTCTGTCTCTCTCTGTTCTTTAGGTGTTCTCTGTCTCTATCTGTCTATGCTCTGTGTCTCTGATGTGTCTCTGTGTGTCTCTGTGGTCTCTGTGTCTCTCTCTCTCACTGTCTCTTCTTCTTTCAATCTCTCTCATTCTCTCTCTCTCTCTCACTCTCTCTCTCTCTCTCTGTCTATCTCCATGTTGTTGAGCAGGTTGCTACAGTACCTTGAAGGAGGTTGAGGTTTAGAGTTAAAGACACGGAGAGGAGATCTGGTTCGATGCTAAACGGGGATGTGGGTGGCGTTTTGCTACGACCTGTTTGAAACTGCCAGCGTGGGAAGGATGCGGAACACTGCAGTTCCATGCTTGTGGGGGCTGTATTGATTCCTCGATTGCCCCCTGAACAGCGGCATTACCTTCAACAAGGGGAAAAACTGGTCTGGGCAGGGGGCCAGGCAGAGGTAGGACTAAAATACATTGTTGACTTATGTTGCAAAAGCAATAACACATGCAAACCTCAAAACCACTACAAATGTTAAAACATTGCGTTATATTTAATGTTACGTTAATCCACATTAGTCTATTTCTCAATTGTTTGTTTTGTATTGGTAATATAACTTCCAGAAGTATTGAATTAAAACATTTTCTGCACGTTTATTTATATAAAATGCCACCATTATTCAGACGTGTTTTGTATTTCTTCTGACAGGCCACCTGCAGCAGTGTGCAGTGAGAAGCTGTCCCACAGGCACTCGTAAGGCTTACAGAAAGGAAAGCCTGTATGCTGTTATGACTGGTATGTACCATGTGGGATGGAGAGATCCAGTAATATCACAGGTAAATATATTAATGCATTTTAGGGCTACCTGCATTACTTTCAAGCTCTGTCACTGCCCAACAAGACTATAGATGTGGGAAAAACACATGACAACCACTGATTCATGGGAATGAATGACGTTCTTAATCTCCTTACAGATTCTAACGGCTGCTATCGATGTACTTGGAGTATTGTCAAATGAAAAAAGGGACCGTTTGTGTGTTTGAAACCAGTTGAATTCCTCTCCTATGAAGAATGATGTGGCATAGTTCTGGTGTTTTTTCTCCTACTGGGGTCTGGTGTATACTACTCTGGTGCTGTTGTGTTTTCAATTCATAAGGACACCCCATGTCAGGGGCCAAAACTCTGAGTCTGAGCTGGCCTGCTGGCTCTTCTTCCTGAGACTCTGTTTTTCTGTGTTCTCTTTACCTTTCATTGGCGGCCTCTGAGTTGTCCTGTAGGCTGCGTCACACACGTTTGGCATCACTTTCGTCCTCTGCATCTCGTGTATTTGGGGAAAACAATGGTGTTGATGGCCTCAGAGGTACCAACTTCAGCAGTAATGTCATGAAAATGTATCGTTCCCTCCAACAGAGAGACTCAGGTTCGTGGCTTTCACTCTCATAAAAGGGTCCTGATTGTGTTCTTTGTTACGTTCCCTCCTTTCCCCTACAAAGAACATTGAAGACCTATAAGGAAAATCATCTAGAGTTGTGTAGCTGGTGCACTATTGGTAATAGCTCTGCAAGGCTGCCTGTTGGGTATTATAGGACTCCTGCTCTCTTGTGCTTTTGCTGGCTTTTCTGGCTCGAACCTGCCTGATAACGTCAATGAGGCCAAATCATCACCTTCAGCATGCTCATATTCTGTGCAGTCTGGATCACCTTTATCCCAGCTTATGTCAGCTCTCCTGGGAAGTTCACTGTAGCTGTGGAGATCTTTGCATTCGGCCTCCAGTTTGGTTTACTTTTCTGCATTTTCTCCTAAATTGTTTCTTATTTGCTGAGAGCCAGCCAAAACACCAAGAAACATTGATGGTGAGACATTCAATGACAAACGATATTAAAGAAACATATTTGAGGGAAAGGGCGTCACCAACCCAAAGGCCCTTCAGGATGAATACTGACCATTTGACCTATCAAAGTCTTCTACTAATAAACAACAGACACATCTATTTCAAAAAGTCAGTCATGGGTTAACCTCATCCCCAGGTCCAATTGATACAAAAAAATAGAGCCTGTAAACACTGTGCAAAGAGTGGACTTGAAAGGGGAAGGGTTCAAATCAAGGCAGGAGAAGAGGAGATCCTTGCCTACAGTTTTGACTTTGAAACTGCAGAAATCTCACAATGATCAGATTACTTTTAGGAAGGTAATTGATTTGAGTTTTGCATATAACGTTTACGTGTTGAGAACTAGTGCTGCATACTTTTCTGATTTCCCGATCTCACTTCCTTGTTTAGCTAATTGTTTGGTAAGGCCATGGTTCTAGGGTTTATGTTGGTATGGTGATGGACTGAGATTAATCAACCAATGTAAATCCGCTCCTTGCCATGGTCTCCATTCCTGTCTCTTCATGAGACATTGTGAGAGACGGTTCGAAAGAGAAAAGACCTTTCCTGTGTGAACAAGATCTTTAATGGGTACATAGATGTTCAATAAGTCCAATAAGTCCTGAAACAAACATTCCAACAGTCACATATATGCAAGCGCCATACTACATGGGTGTGTCGCATATTATGAGAGTCATACAATAATGAAAGCAGAAGATAAATCTCAATTTTTTGACATAGCCGATGTTTCTCACTGCTCTACCCCAGCGGCCACTGACCAGCCTGGTGTTGCTTTCCCCAAGGCGGCACGTCAGTAAGGAGGAAATTCAGGAAACTAGACCCTATCCCAGAGAGGTTTTAAATGTGGTTTTAAATTGCCGTAATGACAGCTTTGCCCACTCTTGGCATTCTCTCATCCATCTTCATGAGGGATGCTTTTCCAACCGTCTTGAAGGAGTTCCCACATACTTTGAGCACGTGTTGGCTGCTTTTCCTTCACTCTGCAGTCCAACTCATCCCAAACCATCTCAATTGGGTTGAGGTGGGGTGATTGTGGAGGTCAGGTCATCTAATGCAGCACTCCATCACTTTCCTTAGTCAAATAGCCCTTACACAGCCTGTTTTGGGACATTGTCCTGTTGAAAAASAAATGATAGACCAACTAAGTGCCAACCAGATGGGATGGCGTATCACTACATAATGCTGTGGAAGCCATTCTGGTTAAGTGTGCCTTAAATTCTAAATAAATAACTGACTGTGTCACCAGCAAAGCACCATCACACCATCCCACTTCCTCCTCCATGCTTCACGGTGGACACCACACATGCAGAGATCATTCATTCACCTACTCTACATCTCACAAAGACACAGCAGTTGGAAGCAAAAAATCTCAAATTTGGACTCATCAGACCAATTGACAGATTTCCACCAGTCTACTGTCCATTGCTCATGCTTCTTGGCCTAAGCAAGTCTCTTTTTCTTGTTGGTGTCCTTTAGTACTATCAGCAATTCGACCATGAAGGCCTGATTCACTTAGTCTACTCTGAACAGTTGATCTTGAGATGTGTCTGTTACTTGAACTCTGTGAAGCATTTATTTGGCTGCAATTTCTGGGGCTGGTAACTCTAATGAACTTATSCTCTGCAGCAGAGGTAACTCTGGGTCTTCCTTTCCTGTGACGGTGTCACGCCCTGACCATAGTAAGCTGTTTTTCTCTGTGTTGTTTGGGGCGTGATAGTGAATAGAGTGGGTCATCTAGGTTTTTGTATGTCTATGTTGGCCTGATATGGTTCCCAATCAGAGACAGCTGTTTATCGTTGTCTCTGATTGGGAATCATATTTAGGTAGCCATTTCCCCTATTGTTAGTTGTGGGATCTTGTCTACAGTAAGTTGCCTTTGTGCACTCCAGTAGCTTCACGTTTCGTTTGATGTTTTGTTTCGTGAGTTTCTCTTTATTAAAATGATGTGGAACTCTATGCACGCTGCGCCTTGGTCTCATCATTACAGCATGGCAGCGGGCCTCATGAGAGCCAGTTTCATCATAGCTTGATGGTTTTTGCAAATGTTCCGTATTGACTGACCTTCATTTCTTAAAGTAATGATGGACTGTTGTTTCTCTTTCCTTATTTGAGCGTTCTTGTCATAATATGGACTTGGTCTTTTACCAAATAGGGCTATCGTCTGTATTCCACCCCTACCTTGTCACAAATATAACTGATTGTCTCAATGCATAAAGAAGGAAATAAATTTCCACAAATACATTTTAACAAGGCACACCTGTTAATTCAAATGCAATCCAGGTGACTACTTCATGAAGCTGGTTGAGAGAATACCAACAGTATGCAAAGCTGTCATCAAGGCAAAGAGTGGCTATTTTGAGAATCACAAATATACAATATATTTGATTTGTTAAACACTTTTTTGGTTACTACATGATTCTAAGTGTGTTATTTCATAGTTTTGAGTCTTCACTATTATTCTACAATGTAGAAAATGGTAAAAATAAATTAAAACCCTAAATGAGTAGGTGTGTCCACACTTTTGATTGGTAAGGTCAGGTGAAGTCGGAAGTTTACATACACCTAGCCAAATACATTTAAACTCAATTTTTCACAATTTCTGACATAATACTAATAAAAATTCACTGTATTAGGTCAGTTGGAATCACCACTTTTTTTTTCTGAATGTGAAATCAGAATTATCAGAATAATAGTAGAGAGAATGATTTATTCAGCTTTTATTTATTTCAATACATTTCCCATTTGCAACCAAGCTTTAACTTACTGACTTATGTCTTGAGATGTGCTCTATATATATATCCACATAATTTTCCTGTCCTCATGATGCCATCTATTTTGAAGTGCACCAGTCCCTCCCGCAGCAAAGCACCCCCACAAATGATTGCTGCCACCCCCGTGCTTCACTGTTGGATGGTGTCCTCGGCTTGACGCGTCCCCTTTTTCCTCCAAACATAACAATGGTCATTATGGCCCAAACAGTTCTATTTCTGTTTCATTCAGACCAGAGGACATTTCTCCAAAAAGTACGACCTTTGTCCCCATGTGCGTTGCAAACCGTAGTCTGGCTTTTTTATGGCTGTTTTGAACAGTGCTTCTTCTTTGCTGACGGCCTTTCAGGTTATGTCGATAGAGGACTTCTTTTTACTGTGAGTATAGATACTTTTGTACCTGTTTCTCCAGCATCTTCACAAGGTCCTTTGCTGGTTGTTCTGGGATTGATTTGCACTTCTCGCACCAAAGTACGTTCATTCTTAGGAGACAGAACGCGTCTTCTTCCTCAGCGGAATTACGGCCGCAAGGCCCCATAGTGTTTATACTTGTGAACTATTGTTTGTACAGATGAACGTTAGTACCTTCAGGCGTTTGGAAATGCTCCCAAGGATGAACCAGACTTGTGGAGGTCTTCCGACTTCAACTATACTGGCATCCTTGCTCTATACAATGGAGTGCGATGGAGCGAGATGTTCTGTTTTTCTTTTCAAAACTTGTGATGACTATTTTTACCCTGTACGCACGTGCAACTAACCCAGGTGAGTTTAAATTACACTGTAAACGTGTATCATTACTACCAACCAAATTAATTTGGACATTCTTTATTGCCGCTGTCATCTTTTAAATCAAATGTAAACACTAAATGTTTCTATTTCAACTTCAACTTAATTTGGATAAATAGTGAATAATGCACAAGATGGCCAATATTTGACGGTATCTGTATATGATACTGTGTCCCTGGATGGGAAGCTGCTATGTTATTGTTGTGTTAGAGGAACGATGGGCCTTGCGGTGTTTCCTCCCCTGGGGCTTGCCTGTGGCATTAGCAGCAGCTCCTCTGTACCTGTAGAGAGTCATCCTACTGCCTGTGTTGTGTGTGTGTGTGTTGTTGTGTGTGTGTGTGTGTGTGTTGTTGTTGTGTGTGTGTGTGTGTGTGTGTGGTGTGTGTGTGTGTGTGTGTGTGTGTGTTGTGTGTGTGTGTGTGTGTGTGTGTGTGGTGTTGTGGTGTGTGTGTTGTGTTTGTGTTGTTTGTCAAGGTCCTGCGTGTCTGCAGCAGGTAATCTGTCTGTCTGCATGGTCTGTCTGTTTATCTGCCTGTCTGTCTGTTTGTCTTCCTGCCCTGTGATTTTGTTTACACATTAACATCTTGAGAAAGCCTGTTCTCTTCGACAATGTCCTCATGTTCATGTTTGAAAATCTTTTATTTGACAAAAGGTTATAACAAACTCTTGTTGAATGTGATGTATTTAAATGCACACAACACTAAAACACACAAGTGACTTATATTCTTTAATAATGTGGAACATGTTTTTACGAACATTTATCTATTACTGTCTCAGATAGGAGGCATATTCTAAAATATGTTAATAACTTATAATGTTAATGATATATTGTGATAATGTTATGTTATAACGTACATCATTGGATGTCTTCCCCATTATATGTTTCTTGGTGTTTTGTCTGGCTTCAGCATAATAACGAAACATTATTGAGAAAACATGCAGAAAAGTAACCAAACTGGAGGCCTGAATGGCAAAGATCTCCACAGCTACAGTGAACTTCCCAGGAGAGCTGACATAAGCTGGGATTAAGGTGATCCAGACTGCAAAATATGAGCATGCTGAAGTGATGATTTTGGCCTCATTGACTTATCAGGCAGGTTTCGAGCCAGAAAAGCCAGCATAAAGCACAAGAGAGCAGGAGTCCTATATCCACAGGCACCTGCAATGAAGCGTGGGTAGTTTCCATTAGTGACCAATGTGACACAATCAACTACTCTGTATACTGTTACAAATGACAGCCTACAACATCTAGCATGCATTTACAAAATCCTGGTGTCCATACAAGGAGCTGTTGTTGATAGTATGTTGCCTGTCTGCAGGGTAGCGAGCATCATAGAGACGAACAGTAACTCACTCCACACTGCCATCCTCCTTCGGCTGCCAGGTTGACATGTCATACTGGCAGTCACTCCCCCATCCTCAACCCTCCTTTGTCTTGAAACACTTTTTTCATGTAATTGAGAATACTACCACCACTAATACCACTACCACCATTAGGCCTACTACCACTAGGCCTACTGACACTAGCTACTACCATGTGGTATACCGCACTACCATTTGCCTACTACCACCATTAGGCCTACTACCACTAGGCCTACAACCACTAGGCCTACTACCACTTGGTCTACTACCACTACTACCATTAGGCCTAATACCACTAGGACTACTGCCACTAACTACTACAACCTAGGGCTACTCCACCACCACTACTACTACCACAAGGCCTCCACCTACTACCACTACACTAGGCCTATTACCACTACTACCACTACCACCCTAGCTACTACCATACTGATACTATCACTAGGCCTACTACCACTACTGCTACTACCACTAGGCCTTACTATCATTACATCTACTACAACTAATACTGCTAACATAGTCTACACCACCACTATATACCACTTACCACCAAAAGCCTCTAACCACTAGGCCTTCTTACCACTACTACTACCACCATAGGTCTACTACAACGAACTACTACATCCACAGGCGCCTTACTCACCACTACGGCTCACACCACTACTACCACTCCCACTAGGCCTACTACCACCAGGACTACTACCACAACTACTACTAATACCACTAGGCCTAATACCACTACTACCACTACTACTACTAATACCATTAGGCCTACTACCACAACCTCTACTACTGCCAMTAATACCACTACCACCATTAGGCCCTCTAAACTAGGTCTACTACCACAACTACTACTACCACTAGGCCTGATACCACTAGGTCTACAACCACTAGGTCTACTACCACTAGGCCTACTACCACTACTACTACTACCACAATTACTACTATCACTACTGCTACTACCACTAGGTCTACTACCACTAGGCCTACTACCACCACTAAAAACACTACCACCATTAGGCCTACTACCACTACTACTACTACCACTATGCCTACTACCACAATTACTACTACCACTACTGCTACTACCACTAGGTCTACTACCACTAGGCCTACTACCACCACTAAAAACACTACCACCATTAGGCCTACTACCACTAAGGATACTACCACTACTACCACTACCACTAGGTCTACTACCACCACTAATACCACTACCACCATTAAGCCTACAACCACTAAGCATACTACCACTACTACTACTACCACTACTACTTCTACCACCACCACTACTACTACCACTACTACCACTATGTCTACTACCACTACTACTACTACCACTAGGCCTACTACCACCTTTAGGGCCTCTTATACTAGGCCTACTACCACTAGGCCTACCACCCCTAGGCCTACTTCCACAAGGCCTACTACCACTACTACCACTACCACTAGGCCACAACCACTACTACCACTACTACTACTACTACAATTAGGCCTGCTACCAATACTACCACTACTACTACTACTATTACTACCACTACAAAACCTACCACTACCACTAATACTACTAATACCACTAGGCCTACTACCACTACTACTACTAATACCACTAGGCCTACTATCACTACTATTACTACCACCACTAGGTCTACTACCACTACTACTACCACTAGGCCTACTATCACTACTATTACTACCACCACTAGGTCTACTACCACTACGGCTACTACCACTAGGTCTACTACCACTACTACCACTAGGCTTACTACCACATCTACTACACCACTACTACTACTACTACTAGGCCTACTACCACAATTACTACTACCACTACTGCTTCTACCACTAGGTATACTACCACACTAAAAACACTACCACCATTAGGCCTACTACAACTAAGGCTACTACCACTACTACCACTACCACTATTACTACTACCACTAGGTCTACTACCACCASTAATACCACTACCACCATTTAGCCTACGACCACTAAGCCTACTACCACTACTACTACTACCACTACTACTTCTACCACCACCACTACTATTACCACCACTACTACCTCTAGGCCTACTACCACAACTGCTACCGCTAGGCCTACTACAACTAGGCCTTCTTCCACAGCTACTACCGCTAAGCATACTACCACTAGACCTACTACCACTACTACTAATACTAGGCATACTACCACTAGTACTGCTACCACTACTACTACTACCACTACCACTACCACTACCACTACTACTACTACTAATACTACTACTACTACTACTACTACTACTACTCCTACCCCTCCCAGGAAAAAATTGAGTTCCAAAAGTGTTCTTTGACTATCTCCATAAGATAACCCTATTTTACACTGCTGCTACTGTCTGTTGTCATCATCTATGCATAGTCACTTTAATAACTCTACCTGCATGTACATATTAGCTCAACTAACCGGTGCCCCCGCACATTGACTCTGTACCTGTACACTGCTGTATATAGTCTCACTATTGTTATTTTACTGCTGCTCTTTAACTACTTGTTCATTTAATTTCTTATTCTTATCCTGTATTTTCTTAAACTGTCATTTCTGGTTAGGGGCTCGTAAGGGTACCCTTTTCACTGTAACGGTCTCCAGAGCCAGGTGTATTCAGCCCTCATTGGACTAACAACATTTTGATGATTTGAATTTACTATTACTTTGTTACTACTACTACTATAACAGATACACAAGCTCACACAAGGTCCACACAATTCATAGGAAAATGACCCATTCTGAGTTGTTATTTATTTAATATGGCTCTTTCTCTAGCCATGTTGCATAATTCAAGTAAGACGGAGATCCTAGATAGTATTAGACAGCTTGAATTTGCTATGACAACCCAATGTATATTACCATGAAGGGTAGGCCGATACAAGTCTACCACGCTTACATGCCAGTACGCAGACATATATCATTATAACACATTCAACTGAATACCTTGCTTTGTGTTGATGGTGGTATGAACGCCACATGCCCATTGGTGTATTGACACACATTGGGTTGTGGCCCACAGGCCTATGAGGAGAGATTTAAGAAGTCAATGTCGTTTTTGATGAGATAGTAGACCATGCTTGTCCAGAGCAGGCCTGTGAGACAGAGGCTCAGTAAGGGGCTTGTGTGTGGGCTCCTGATCTGGACCTGGACTGGACAGCAGCAGTCACTGAGGGGGTCACTGAGGGGGCCTGTGGAAGCACACCAGGCTGTCAGTGGCCGCTGGGGTAGAGCAGTGAGAAACATCGGCTATGTCAAAAAATGAGATTTTCTTTCTGCYTCATTATTGTCATGACTCTCATAATGTGCGACCACACCCATGTAGATATGGCTGCTTGGCATGATGTGCTGTTGGATGTGTGTTCAGGACTTATTGGACTTATTGAACATCTATGTACCCATTAAAGATCTTGTTCACCAGGAGGCTCTTTCTCTTTCGAACCGTCTCTCACAATGTCTCATGAAGAGACAGGAATGGAGCCGATGGCAGGAGCGGATTTACATTGGTTGATATCTCAGTCCATCACCATCCAACATAACCCTTTGAACCTGCCCTTTACAAATGATTTATGCTAAACAAGGAAGTGAGTTCGGGAAATCAGAAAGTATGCATCTAGTTCTCACATGTAACCTTCATATTTGCTACTTTGCACTTCAGTATCTCTACTTCCACATGCATCATCTGCACATCTATCACTCCAGTGTTTAATTGCTATATTGTAATTATTTCGCCACTATGGCCTATTTATTGCCTTACCTCCCTTATCCTACCTCATTTGCACACACTGTGTGGGACACCTTTTCTATTGTATTATTGACTCCATGTTTGTTTATTCCATGTGTAACTCTGTGTTGTTGTTTGTGTAGGTGGCATCGAGAATCATACAGCCCCACAGCATGGAACTGCAGGGCCCATTCTCATCCTGCTGCCAGTTCACTAGGTCGTAGCATGCCACCACATCTCCGTTAGCATCAAACCAGATCTCCTTTCCTGTCTTTACTCTAAACTCACCTCCTTCAGGTACTGTAGCACCTGCTCAACAACATGGAGAGAGACGAGAGAGAGGCGAGGAGAGCGAGAGAGCGATGAGAGGAGAGAGAGAAGAGAGGAGAGTGAGAGAGATTGAGAGAGAGACATTGAGGAGAGAGAGAGAGGCACAGAACACCGAGAGACACACAGAGACACACGAGACATAGACAGAGATGAGGACAGATAGAGACAGAGAGACAGAGAGACAGAGAGAGACACAAGAGAGACAGAGAGAGACAGAGAGACACAGAGAGACACCGAGAGAGACACGAGAAACAGACAGTGTGGGATGATTCATATGATATGTTATTCATGTTTTGTTGAATCTGGAGCTTGCTCACCTGCTGTGGTGTGTAGACTGTCTGTTGCCGCTGTCTGTGTCATTCTTTAAGTCTGTCAGTTAGGTTGTGTAGAGCGTGGCATGGCATATACAGCTTGTGTACTTTATTGGATATTCTCAGCTCTGACACGTCCGTGTTGGTTCTTCAGCTTTGCTAAAGACTCTCTGTTCCTGTGCACAGCGTGCTGCTGCCCCCCTCGAAGGGCACTGGAACACAGTCTCCCAGAACTCCCGAGCAGGTGTTGTCTGGCGCCTGGGAGGGGTGCACCTTGTATAGGAAACCCCTCCAGACCATCCAGCCTGGCATTCCTGATGGCAAAGCCACCGCCCCCCTCAGGAAGCCGTAGGCCTTGTTCTCCGTCAGCACTCTGGCTTATCCAGGCTCGCTGCCCACCCAGCTGCAGCCCTGTGTCTCCTCAGAGCGCACTTCATTCGCAGGGGAGGAGGTCCCCCAAGCCAGGACAGCACACACCCTGGCTGTGGCCTTCCTGATCACTAACGGTTTCCAGGACGCTTCTCCTCGGGGTTCTGTGGCGGTGGATGGCCTCTTTGTACTCTACACAGAACCCTGCACTGCCACGCTGCCCTTCATGAATGTGGCCATGCGTTGTGTTTCCATAGTCTATTGTTGTGTTACCACTCCCACCCAGTTCCATCCAAGTGTTTGACCGCTTTGCCAGGTCTGCTGCTGTAGAAGTCACTGGGGATGTTTGAAGAAGGAGGGGACTTTTTTCTGTTACTTCAGAACAAGCACAGGTGCAAAGTTGGCTGATCTGTGTGTGGAAGAAAACGGAAGATTGAATTGATCCTTTCCATACATACGCCTGATATTGATTATACTACCTCTAAGAGCCCAAAACCAGAAGTGTTCTCACCACAGGGATGCTGAATGGTCCGACAGGGATGATATTCCGAGGTGGGATGTGGGATTTGATCCCCTACAATAACCCAACATGGCGGGAGATCTGGAGAGGAGGAGGGGTCTCCCAGGCTGTCCTCAGGCAGGGCTTGTTATCAGGGCCAGGCGCTGATGGGATGGCAGGGGGGCAGAGCACAGGAGTCATAGACGCTTGGTAACCCAGAGACAGTCCTGGGAAAGATCACTGCCTTTGTTATCTCCTCCAGGGCAAAGATCAGGGTCTGTGCAACTGGAACTCACGGGGTGAACGGACAGCGTAAAAAAATTTATAATAAGTTAGTTGAAGCCAGGAATCGCATATGCCACATCACATATGCCAGCAAAACTGATATAACTCGGTCGAGATGAGTTGAGTAGTGATTTAGTAAACAGAAACAATTTTATACTTGTTTTGTCCAAAATAAATGCACAGATCATCTACAATAGTGTTATTAGCACTGTGCCTAATTTCAGTGAGAGACAAAAAATCTATCTTGATGAGAAATATTCCAAACTGCTAAAAGTTCCCAAAGACAGTTTTTTTCAACACCTACCTGATACAGGGTGTTTTCTCTGGTCTGGAGGTGAACGAATGGACCTTGAGAGGCATTCCTATGTAGAGG
>NC_036862.1:37585558-37586827 GCF_002910315.2 Salvelinus sp. IW2-2015
GAACACTGCCCCAATGTTGATGTCCCCCTCGGCAGACAGGAGAGGCAGAGCGGGTTGGCCCAGCAGAGAGCAGATTGTGGCTGGAGCAGCTATACCCCTCATCACCACCACCAGCAGCTGTAGAACCACGTCTGTTCTCAGTGCCATGCCAGCCTTCAGCAGGGCAGCTGTGTCTGTGARGGCAGACARAAGGGTTCCTCTTTTATAGAGGTGAAAGTGCCCCCTAAGACGCTGGAACTGCCCATACACTCCCTCTCAACGAGTGGGATGTGGTTCTAGTGTTTATTGTTTCCCCGGGGTACAGGATGAGAGAGGGAGGTGAGATAGTGACAGAGGCTGGGCTATGCTGCTAATATGAGCAAGCAGTGGATAGATAAGTGCAGGCTTCTGACATTGTGGATATAAAACATCATATCCGTCATGCTTTTCCAAAGTTTTTTTTTWGTTTGACAATTTAAACTCGTACATAAAACAATAGAACAAGTATGGGATTAAAATAAATAATAATTGTACTATTATTTYACGTGTGTGTTGAAATTGTCACACAAAAAAAAAACATCTGGTAAAGCATGACRCATATACATTTTTATTTCCACAATGTCAGAMGTCTGCAYTTATTTATCCACTGTTTGCTCATATTAGCAACGTAGCCCAGCCTGTCAGTATCCCAACTCCTTATCTCATCATAGACAAGGTTTTTGTCCAGCTCACGGTTTGTCCCGGGGACGTAACCTGATGGTCGCAAAGAAGGCCCTGATTGGTGACCCACGGATTCACATCACCGCTTGTTACTGTTGCAAGGCCCTGATTGGTGAACCACTGATCCAGCTCTTTGTCTTTGGTAATCCTAGGGACAAGTCCACACAGTGCTTTTAACATAGTGTTTTCAAACATATTTGACACACTTCAACAGACAGTACCAGTCAAAAGTTTGGACACAACTGCAGTGGGGAGAACAAGTATTTGAAACACTGCTGATTTTGCAGGTTTTCCTACTTACAAAGCATGTAGAGGTCTGTAATTTTTATCATAGGTACACTTCAACTGCGAGAGACGGAATCTAAAACAAAAATCCAGAAAATCACATTGTATGATTTTTAAGTAATTAATTTCTTTCCTGTGGCGGTCCTCATGAGAGCCAGTTTCATCATAGCGCTTGATGGTTTTTGCAAATGTTCCGTATTGACTGACCTTCATGTCTTAAAGTAATGATGGACTGTTGTTTCTCTTTCCTTATTTGAGCTGTTCTTGTCATAATATGGACTTGGT
>NC_036862.1:37593142-37594449 GCF_002910315.2 Salvelinus sp. IW2-2015
TTTGCGACCAAGCTTTAACTTCCTGACTTATGTCTTGAGATGTTGCTTCAATATATCCACATAATTTTCCGTCCTCATGATGCCATCTATTTTGTGAAGTGCATCAGTACCTCCCGCAGCAAAGCACCCSCACAACATGATGCTGCCACCCCCGTGCTTCACTGTTGGGATGGTGTTCTTCGGCTTGCAAGCGTCCCCTTTTTTCCTCCAAACATAACAATGGTCATTATGGCCAAACAGTTCTATTTCTGTTTCATCAGACCAGAGGACATTTSTCCAAAAAGTACGATCTTTGTCCCATGTGMAGTTGCAAACCGTAGTCTGGCTTTTTTATGGTGGTTTTGGAGCAGTTGCTTCTTCTTTGCTGAGCGGCCTTTCAGGTTATGTCGATAGAGGACTCGTTTTACTGTGAGTATAGATACTTTTGTACCTGTTTCCTCCAGCATCTTCACAAGGTCCGTTGCTGTTGTTCTGGGATTGATTCTGGGATTCGCACATAAGTACGTTCATCTCTAGGAGACAGAACGCGTCTTCTTCCTCAGCGGAATTACGGCCGCAAGGCCCCACAGTGTTTATACTTGCGAACTATTGTTTGAACTATTGTTTTTGGTACCTTCAGGCGTTTGGAAATTGCTCCCAAGGATGAACCAGACTTGTGGAGGTCTTCCGACTTCAACTATACTTGAACTGTACTTTGCATCCTGGCTCTATACAATGGAGTGCGATGGAGCAGAATGTTCTGTTTTTCTTTTCAAAACTTGTTGATGACTATTTTGAGCTCTGTGGCATTAGCAGCAGCTCCTCTGTACCTGTAGAGAGTCATCCTACTGTCTCTCTGCATGTCTGTCTGTTTGTCTGCCTGTCTGTCTGTTTGTCTGCCTGTCTGTCTGTTTGTCTGCCTGTCTGTCTGTTTGTCTGCCTGTCTCTCTGCATGTCTGTCTGTTTATCTGCCTGTCTGTCTGTTTGTCTTCCTTCCCTGTGATTTTGTTTACACATTAACATCATGAGAAAGCCTGTTCATGTTTGAAAATATTTTATTTGACAAAAGGTAATAATCAATACTCTTGTTGAATGTGATGTATTTAAATGTACACAGCACTAAAAACACACAAGTGATTTATATTCTTTATTAATGTGGAAACGTTCTTTACAGAACATTTATCATATAACTGTCTCAGATAGGAGGCATTTTCTAAAATATGTTTAAAAATTATAATGTTATATGATATAATGTCATAATGTATGTTATAACGTACATCTTGGATGTGTCGTGTCTTTGACTATGCCAGATTAATTGCTATGACATG
>NC_036862.1:37597768-37600689 GCF_002910315.2 Salvelinus sp. IW2-2015
ATTCTGACACAGGAATCGTCATCCTGGTGTGCCCGAACAGAAAGTTATCTTTTCGTCAATGGATTTATATAGTGGAGGGAGAGGGGTGGTGTCTGAAAAGTTTAATACCCATGTCTCTTCACAGGGGCGGGCCCCTGGTTGAGCAGAAGCCAAATTTATGAAAACCCAGATCTCTCCTTTGGAAGCTACAATTACATTTAATCTCTTCACAAATAATCTCATATTCAAACATTTGAATTAAAACACATTCCATGTGAATCCGATACCTCTGACGTTTAGACTTTCCACAGTAGAGTTTATGTCATTTCTATCATTGATGAGAATGTCTCAAAGGGCAACCGAAATGACATAATTATCACCTTAAGTACCACCGCATATGTTCAGTTGGTCGGATTACCAGAATATAGTTCATTCCCCCCACCTTCTGATGTCCCCAGAATCTCTATGTTAACACAGGGGGTTTCTTATGTCAACATCAGTAGGGAAGAGGAACGGGGGAGGGGGAAAGAAGTATTTATGACTGTCATAAACCTACCCCACTGCCAACGTCATGACAGATGGCTTCCCCATTATATGTTTCTTGTTGTTTTGCTCTGGCCTCAGCAATATAATGAAACATTTAGGAGCAAATATGCAGAAAAGTAAACCAAAACTGGAGGCCAGAATTAGCAAAGATCTCCACAGCTACAGTGAACTTCCCAGGAGAGCTGACATAAGCTGGGATAAAGGTGAATCCAGACTGCACAGAATATGAGCATGCTGAAGGTGATGAATTTGGCCTCATTGAAGTTATCAGGCAGCTTTCGAGCCAGAAAAGCCAGCATAAAGCACAAGAGAGGCAGGAGTCCTTATATCCACAGGCACCTGCAATGAAGCGTGGGTAGTTTCCATTAGTGACCAATGTGACACAATCAACTACTCTGTATACTGTTACAAATGAACAGCCTACAACACCTAGCATGCATTTACAAAATCCTGTGTCCATACCAAGGAGCTGTTGTTGATAGTATGTTGTCTGTCTGCAGGTAGCGAGGCATCATAGATACAACAGTAAACTCACTCCACACTGCCATCCTCCTTCGGCTGCCAGTTGACAATGTCATACTTGGCTGTCACGTCCCCATCTCAGTGAAATACACTTCCTCACCCTCACCCTAGTGGCCTACTACCACTAGGACTACTACCACTGCTACTAACACTAGGACTACTACCACTAGGCCTACTACCACTAGACTACTACCACTAAGGCCTACTACCACTAGGGCTACTACCACTAGGACTACTAACCACTAGGTCTACTACAACCACTAATACCACTACCACCCCTTATGCCTACTACCACTAGCCTTCTCCAACTACTACTACAGCCACTAGGTCCTACTACCACTATACTACATCCACTAGGCCGACTACTACTAACCTAACACTACCACTATACCACTCCACTCGCCTACTACACTACAACTACTACACTACTACTACTACTATCCACTAGGCTACTACACAACCTCTACTACTGCCCCTAGGCCTACTACCACAACTACTACCACTAGGCATAACTACACACTACACTAATACACTAGGCCTATTACCACTACAACTACTAACTACTATCCACTCAGGCTATACTACTAACTCACTACTACTACAACAACTACTACCCACTATGAAACTACTTCCACTACAAATACTACCACTACCACTAATACTACTAATACCACTAGGCTTATTACCACAACTACTACCACTACTACTAAGCCTACAACCACAACTACTACTTAAACCACCAGGCCTACTACTACTACTACTACTACAACTACTACTACTACTACAACTAGGTCTACTACCACTAGGCCTACTACCACCACTACTACTACCACTACTACTACTACTACCACTACTACTACTACCACTAGGTCTACTACCACCATTAGGCCCTCTACCACTATGACTACTACCAATAGGCCTACTACCACTAGGCCTACTACCACTACCACTAGGCCTACTACAACTAGACCTACTACCAAAACTACCACTACCAGTAGACCTACAACAGCTAGGCCTACTACCACAACTACTACCACTACCGCTAGGCCTACTACCACAACTACTACCACTACCACTAGGTACTACTACCACCACTACTACTACCAATAGGCCTACTACCACTACATCTGCTACAACTAGGCCAACAACCAATACTACTACTACCACTAGTTCTACTACCATTATCACTACTACTACCACTCCTACTACCGCTACTACTAGTAATACTACCACTACTACTACCACTAGGCCTACTACCACTACAACTGCTACAACTTGGCCTACTACCACTACCACTACTACTACTACCACTACCACTAGTAATACGACCACTACTACCACTACCACTAGTAATACGACCACTACAACCACTAGTAATACTATCACCACTACCGGTATACCTACTTCCACAACTACCACTAATACCACTAGGTCTACTACCACTACCACCACAACTACTACTACAACTACCACTAGGCCTACTACCACTACTTCCACTACTACTACTACTAATACTACTAACATTAGGCATACTAACACTACTACTAATATGTCTACAACCACTACTACCGACAATAATACCACTACCACCATTAGGCCCTCTAAACTAGGTCTACTACCACAACTACTACTACCACTAGGCCTGATACCACTAGGTCTACAACCACTAGGTCTACTACCACGAKGCCTACTACCACAATTACTACTACCACTACTGCTACTATCACAGTTCTGGGTGACTTTAACCTCCCCACGTCTACCTTTGACTCATTCCTCTCTGCCTCCTTCTTTCCACTCCTCTCCTCTTTTGAGCCTACAACCCTCCGTCTGGTACCTCTATGCCTCCGTCTGAGCCCCTGAAGCCTCTATTCCAT
>NC_036862.1:37603229-37604395 GCF_002910315.2 Salvelinus sp. IW2-2015
TCTGGATAAGAGCGTCTGCTAAATGACTTAAATGTAAATGTAAATGTCTACTACCACTAGGCCTACTACCACCACTATAAATACTACCACCATTAGGCCTACTACCACTAGTTCTACTACTACCACTACAACTACTACCACTACCTCTACTATTACTACTACCACAACTACTACCACTACCGCTAGGACTACTACCACTACTACCACTACTTCCACTACCACTATTACCACTTCCGCTACTACTACTACTACTACCACTACTACTTCTACCACTACCACTACTATTACCACCACTACTACCACTAGGCCTACTACCACAACCACAACTACGACTACCTCTAGGCCTACTACAACAACTACTACCGCTAGGCCTACTACAACTAGGCCTACTTCCACAACTACTACCGCTAAGCATACTACCACTAGGCCTACTACCACTAGTACTGCTACCACTACTACTACCACTACTACTACTACCACTCCCAGGAAAAAATAGAGTTCCAAAAGTGTTCTTTGGCTGTCTCCATAARATAACCCTATTTTACACCGATGTTGTCATCATCTCTGCATAGTCACTTTAATAACTCTACCTGCATGTACATATTAGCTCAACTAACGGGTGTCCCCACACATTGACTCTGTACCTATACCCCCCTGTATATAGTCTCACTATTGTTATTTTACTGCTGCTCTTTAATTACTTGTTACTGTTATTTCTTATTCTTAGCTGTATTTTTTGTTGTTTGTTAATTTTACTTGTTAATTTTATTTCTTATTCTTATCTGTATTTCTTTAAACTGCATTGTTGGTTATGGGCTCGTAAGTAAACATTTCACTGTAAGGTCCAGACCAGTTGTATTCAGCTCATGTGACTAATAACATTTGATTTGATTTGATTTACTATTACTTTTGTTTCTACTACTACATACAAATACATTTGGCCAGCTGAAGCAAGTCACACAATTCATAGAAAATTACCATTCTAGTTCTTTATTTTATTTGTGTCTTTCTCTAGCATTGTGATAATTCAAGTAAGACTGGWGATCCAGATATATTAGACAGCTGAATTGCTTATGACAACCACTGTAATATTACATGACGGGAAGCCAATACATTACACCATACATGCAGTACAGACATATATTAATTATAACACATTTCACTGA
>NC_036863.1:0-5450 GCF_002910315.2 Salvelinus sp. IW2-2015
GTTAACAGCAAGGTGAGTGTTAACAGCAAGGTGAGTGTTAACAGCAAGGTGAGTGTTAACAGTGTTAACAGTGTTAACAGCAAGGTGAGTGTTAACAGCAAGGTGAGTGTTAACAGTGTTAACAGNGTGAGTGTTAACAGCAAGGTGAGTGTTAACAGTGTTAACAGTGTTAACAGCAAGGTGAGTGTTAACAGCAAGGTGAGTGTTAACAGTGTTAACAGCAAGGTGAGTGTTAACAGTGTTAACAGCAAGGTGTTGTCTGACTGTTTCGTCTTTAAATTAAAACACACATAACTCTACGACCTCTGGCTTGCATCTATGTGACCAGTGTGTTATTTCACATGATGGAAAGACACTACAGGCTCTCTAAGCCCTAAGCACCCAGCCAGCAATCTGAGGTTACCACTGCATTAATGAGGAGAGAGGCAGGTGCAGTTAAAAAGAGAGACCAGCAGGGGGTGCTGTGTTCCATCCAATTTCCACAGCCTGGACTCCTGAGCACTGAGATGGACTGGAAGACAGCCACAGGGACGGACACGCATTACTGCACCACTGACCTGCCTGTGTCCCTAGCTTAAAGTGGGGCACAACACCCCTCCCACACACACATGCACTCGCACAATCAGAAGCATAACCAAACACTCCGATCGGCCAGAGAGTAGAGCTCGGCTACCTGACTCGAATCCAACAGGCCCAACGTTATACATCGGGTTAGGTACGGGTAAAGCCTGTTTTTCCATCAATAGCAAGGGTACGGGTAAAGCCTGTTTTTCCATCAATAGCAAGGGTACGGGTAAAGCCTGTTTTTCCATCAATAGCTAGGGTAAGAGCAGGGCCTGTTTTTCCATCAATAGCTAGGGTACGGGTAAAGCCTGTTTTTCCATCAATAGCAAGGGTACGGGTAAAGCCTGTTTTTCCATCAATAGCTAGGGTACGGGTAAAGCCTGTTTTTCCATCAATAGCTAGGGTACAGGTAAAGCCTGTTTTAGTGTTAACAGTGTTAACAGCAAGGTGAGTGTTAACAGTGTTACAGTGTTTAACAGCAAGGTGAGTGTTACAGTGTTAAACAGCAAGGTGAGTGTTAACAGTGTTTAACAGCAAGGTGAGTGTTACAGTGTTAAACAGCAAGGTATGTTAACAGTGTTAACAGCAAGGTGAGTGTTAAACAGTAAGGGCGATGTAACAAGTGTTAACAGCAAGGTGAGTGTTAACAGTGTTAAAACAGCAAGGTGAGTGTTTAACAGTGTTAACAGCAAGGTGAGTGTTAACAGTAGGCGAGTGTTAACAGTGTTAACAGCAAGGTGAGTTGTTAACAGTGTTAACAGTGTTAACAGCAAGCGGAGTGTTAAACAGTGTTAACAGCTAAGGTGAGTGTTAACAGTGTTAACAGTGTTAACAGCAAGGTTGAGTGTTAACAGTCTTAACAGCAAAGGTGAGTGTTAAACAGCAAGGTGATTAAACCAGTGTTTAACAGTGTTAACAGCAAGGTGGAGTGTTAAGTGTTTAACACAAGGTGAGTGTTAACAGTGTAACAGTGTTAAACAGCAAGGTGGTGTTAAGTGTCACGCGCGCAGGTGCAGGTCCCTCGTGGAAGTTTTCCATCAGTCTTACACAGCGGCGATAGGCTCGATCTCGTTAAAAGCAAGTCATCGCTCTTCTGTCCTCCGTCTTCTCTCCTACGGTTGTGCAATACAAGCGATACATTGGCTTTGTTTCAGTGTTCCTCTTACGTTTCTCACAGGGGTAGCAAAGTGTGCGCTATATCAATATCTCTCTCACGCCCTCATATGTCGTGGCTCCCAGCTGTCTCACACAGCGATAATGCGCTACAGAATGTCACCTCTATATTCCACGTCCCCTCTTACCCGAGGGCTAAAGTGCGAGTAGTGTCTATTACCCTATGCCTATACGTGTCGCAGTGCTCTCTCTCGGCTAGCAGCTCACAGGTCGTTGTACGTGTCTCTCTATACTCTCTCTCCGTCCCGGTGTAGTCCCATCAAGGTCTATTTCCAATCAGTTGCTTCACTAGCCTTCGAGTTGCGGTTTACAGTGCTCTCAAAGCCTCAGCAAGTCCAGTGTTCAATCTCATCCTCCAGTGCAGTCTACCGCAAGGTGCACTCGCGTGTATACAGTCGTTAATATCAAGATCAAGCTGAGTGTCTCTCATCATAAATGCTCACCTCCTATCGGTGCACGTGTCTAACTCAGCTACAGCATTGTCCGAGTCTTCTTATACCCTACTTCGTTACACAGCTCATACGCGTAGTAGTCGTATTAACCTCTGCTATCCTAGCCCGATCGTTCGTTACCACGAGTCAGTTTACAAGCAGTACAGATTCGCTCTATCTATCTCTAGTCAATGTCGCTCCTGCTCCGGTTAAACATGCAGATTAAAGGTGAGTTCCTAACTCTCTTCACTGTTTTAACCGCTCATACTCGCACGTGGTCTAAATCAGGTCAATTCCCTCTTGCTTTCCTACCAGCTCCCACGAGTCAGTTGCCACGATGGTTCAATCAGCAAGTGTCGTTACGTCGTCTCCAACTCCAGTCGGTTTATCATTGTGTTAACTAGGTGCAACGCGCACGTTTCTTCGCTTCAACCTTCTACCGCACACCGCGTCCGGAGTTCAATAACAAGACGAAATGTATGTACCCTCGTCGTTTACCTCCCCAGTCTCGTCGTGAAGTACACTACGATTCGATATCACCCTCTTAGTCTCACACTCCCGCTGTGTGCACGTTGTAACGTGTAAACTCAGTCCATATGCTCACTCCTGTATACTTACCTCCACGCTTCATCGTGCGCTGGTCTAAACAGATGTCGATATCCACGTGCTATACAGCCGTGCTTCTCGACGTCGTTGAACCAAGTCAAGATTGAGATGTCGTCTCTAACAGTGCTTTCCTACGTGAGTGCTGCTCACATCTGTATATATCACAGGCGTAACGAGTTGTGCTCTTTTGTCTCTCCCACTCAGCTGCCAAGGTAGTGTCACACGTAAAGTCAGTCATTGCCCTCTGTCGTATGTGTGTGCTGGTATCGTATGAATACATTCCACGTCTCTTCTTACATATGCCACGTCGTGCCTGCACGTGTTTAACAATGTCGTAGTTCAACAAGTGCTACCAGCTTCTTCTTGAGTCGTTCTAACTCCAGCACACGCGTCGTCAGATCGATGTACCTACTAGTTTTCTCATCCCGTGCTCCACGATGCAGCAGGTCAAGTCCTCTGTCTTTCTCCTACCATTCCTCACGCCACACGCGCCGTAGATGTAACAGTAGTTCCCTCTCCCTCTCAATCCACGTCCCCAATGCAGTCGAGATATCGCTATCATCCACGTCACAGCGTTGATCGTCCGTTAACGAGGGTTCAAGTTGTCAGATGTTCCCATCCTTAGTGTTTATACATGCTGGCTTCACACCTAGCACCACCGGTCATCGTAGACGTTGTTCCACTAGCTTGCCTCCTACACTCTCTCTCTCCAACAGGTGCATTGCTATCAATTCAGCTTATGGTTCAGTGTCAATCTAGCTGTGTGGTAACAGGTCCATTAGGAGAGTTACTCTCCTGTACAACGAAAGACACAGGGTAGTTCCGCTGCACAACACATGCTAACGATGTATAGAGTATGAACATGTTTCACTCTTAGCTATAGCGTGAGTGTAGGTAACGAGTGTTAGTCAAAGCCAGTTGTTCTCAAAGCCGATGCAAGTCGTGACCAGCGTTCCTTCCTACTCTTACGCATAGGAAGATATAGATGAGATAACAGCTCGATGTTTATAAGCAAGACGATGAATTAGTCCTCCTACACGCTAAAATCGAAGCGAAGAGTGTATGTCCTGACTGTTTCGTCTCTTACAATAGATAAAACACACATAATACTCTCCACGGGATCTTCTGGTCTATGTTTAGGTGTACTCAGTGTTGCCATATATTTCCACCATGATGTGGATAAGATCAGATCGACTACAGCGCTCTCTTAAGCCGCTAACCGTCATCCCAGCCAGCAATATCTTTGCAGGTTATCCACGTCAGTTAAGTTGTAGGAAGAGACGGTGCAGGTGGTCATTGTGGGCCTAAAAGAAGTATCTCAGCAAAGGTGGCGTGGCTGTTTCCATCCCAATTGCCTCCACAGGCCTGGACTCCTTGAGCACCTCGAGACTGGAAACTGATAGACACGCACGCAGGGATCAGGAACACGCATTACGCAACCATCCTAGACGCGCCTGTGGTCCCTAGCTAATAAAGGGTGGCACAACACCCCTCCCACTACACATCAATGCCTACTGCTGTCGACAATGTAGAAGCATAAGTCCAAACACTCCACTCGGCCAGAGAGTATATGGCAATCCGGTCTACCTACTCGAACCACACAGGGTCCCTAAACGTATACATCGGGAATTAGGTACGGTAAAGCGCTGTTTTTCACATAGCAAGGGTACGGGCTAAAGCCTGCTTTATTCCATTCAATGCAACCTGGTACGGGTTAAAGCATGTTTTCCATCAATAGCTAGGGTAACAGAGCAGGCCGTGTTATCCATCAATAGCTAGGTAACTGGTAAAGCCCTGTTGTCCCATCAATAGAAGGGTTTACCGGGTAAAGCCTGTTTTTCCATCATATGCTAGGTACGGGTAAAGGCCTGTTTTCCATCAATAGCTAGGGTACAGGGTAAAGCCTGTTGTTCCATCAATAGCCAGGGTATCAGGTAAGCCTGTTTTTCTCAATAGTAGGTGACAGGTATAACATGTTTTTCCATCAATAGCTAGAGTCAGGTAAACAGGTGCCTTTTTTCCATCAATAGCTAGGTAACAGGTAGGGGCCTCGTCTATTCCATCAATAGCTAGGGTACAGGTAAAACATGTTTTGCCAACATAAGCTAGGTTACAGTAAGGGCCTGTTATTGCCATCAATAGCTTAGCGGACAGAGTAAAACATGTGTTTTCCATTCAATAGCTAGGGTACAGGAAAGCCATGTATTCCATCAATAGCTAGGTACAGGTAGCCTGTTTATTAACCAGCAATAGCTTAGGTACGGTAACTGTTTCTTCATCAACTAGCATATTCAGGTAAGGCCGTAAGCGTATTCCATCAATAGCTAGACGGAGTAAAGCCTGTTTTCCATCAATAGCCATGGGTACAGGTAAAAGCCTGTTTTGCCATCAATTAGTCTAGGGAATTACAGGTAAATAATCATGTAATTTTCATCAGAATATAGCAGGGTCCAATCAGGTGAGGCCTGTCTAGTTCCATCAATAGCTAGGGTAAGTAGGCGCCTGTTATTCTCACTATAGCTAGCGGTACAGGGTAAAATGGTTCCATCAGATAGCGCAGGGTACGGGTAAAGCCTGTCTCCTTTCCACTATAGCTAGGTACAGGTAAACGAGTTTTTCCAATCAATAGCTAGGAGTAGCAGGCACTGTTCTATTCATCAATAGCCTAGGGGTGAA
>NC_036863.1:5475-11682 GCF_002910315.2 Salvelinus sp. IW2-2015
TTTTCCATCCAATAGCTAGGGTACAGGTAAAACATGTTTTTCCATTCAATAGCTAGGGTAGCAGGTAGGGCCTGTTATTTCACATCAGATAGCGTAGGGTACGGTAAGGGCCTTTATTCCATCAATAGCTAGGGTACAGGTAAACATGTTTTTCCATCAATAGCTAGGGTACAGGCTAGGGCCTGTATTCCATCAATAGCTAGGGTAAGGAGGGCCTGTTTATTAACCATGCAATAGCTACGGGTACAGGTAAAACATGTTTTTCATCAACTAGCATAGCGTTAAGGTAGGCCGTGCTTTGCCATCAATAGCTAGGGTACGGGTAAAAGGCCTGTTTTCCCAAGCAGGGCCTGTTTTTCCATCAATAGCTAGGGTACGGGTAAAGCCTGTTTTTCCATCAATAACTAGGGTAAAAGCAGGGCTCAGGTATCACTAAATTGATCACTAACATTTTGAAACTGAGCCATTTGCTCGTGCTCTGCTGCGCAGTACAGTCATATCTGACTAAGATCATAACAAGGTGTCAGAAGTACCTCGTCAAATATAAAACAAGAAAGATTATATATATTTTTTAAATTATAATGTTCCTTGAGTTTTGTTGGAGTTTAGAGTGACCAAAAGTAGCTAACAGCTGGTTCGTTGAGCAGAGCCAAAGATGTGTGTAAATGTTCCTCTCTATGGTTCCTCCATTCATTGGCCAATGGGATTCCTATCTCCTCCTTTCCCTAATATCTCTGGCAGAGCAGCCCAAGCGGAGCCGTTGCTATGGATACACAGACTCAGAGCTGCCATGAGCGAGCTGCCCGCATACACAGGGAGAGATCTAGTGACGGACGGACAGAGAGCAGCAGCTAATGGATTAACTAAAGTAGGATGTTATTTCTGATTTCGGGCCGGGGCCTTAAATTTGGCAATAGGGCCTGGGTAGTGTCACAGGGATGGATAGGCCTCGGGTTTAAAAGTCATGCCCGTGTAGGGCTCTAGCACAGAGGGGTCAGATAGTCGCCCCCTATAGGTTAGATTTATAGTCGCTCACAATGTCTTTCTCCTAAGAAACACGTATCCCCCAGCTCCAACATCAACACCTCATTCATTCCTCAGATCTCTCATCTATGGTGTCTGACAAGCAATCTGGCTTGAGACACAAACAACAGGAAGTGATAGAGTAAGCGATAGAGTTGATTGGTCACGAGGATGTCTGTCCTGTACAATATGAGCAGAAAAAGAGCATTCTCACCAGCACTGCAACCTCTAACCAGGAAGTAAAACATGAATGACACAGCGAAATGACCATGTTCCATCTCTATTGGCTATTTGTGTCCAGTGTCACAATGCCTTCAATACAAGCCACAAGTGGGTCAGTCCCATGCATATCGTCACAGAGACAGTTTGGAGACTATGAACTGTGCCCCTCCCCTTCTCAGTTCTTCCACAGGTTTAGCATCTCTGCCACACACACACACACACGAACACACAAGCTCCACTCCATCACCCCCCAGGACCACATGATCAATTTCAAAGCTCTGGGTTAACATAAACGCAGCGCTTCCCCGTCAACACAAGTTACAGGCTCAGTAACCCATGTGTTTGTTAGTGTTTCACCGATCCCTCTTTTCCTAGAGACTGGGGCCACAGCACCAGAAAGTCCTCCAGGCTTCCTCTGCCCTCCCTCTCTGCTGCCCCTTACTAGTCATCTCTCTCTCTCTGTCTCTCCAGCAGCAGCAGCAGCAGTAGTAGTAGTATAGCATCAGTAGTAGTAGTATAAGTAGTAGTAGTAGTAGTAGTAGTAGTAATGGTAGCAGTAGTAGTAGTAGTAGTAGTAGTAGTAGTAGTGGTAGCAGTAGTAGTAGTATAGCATCAGTAGTAGTAGTAGTAATGGTAGTAGTTAGAGCAGTAATGGTCAGCCGTAGTAGTAAGTGAGTTAGTGAAGTAGACAGTGAAAGATAGTAGTGAGTAGTAGTAAGTAGTCAGTAGCAACAGTAAGTAGTTATTATTAGAGCTTTCTCCACTTTCCTTATTTTTTCTCTACAATCCTTTCTCTCTTATCCTATTTCAATCTTCACATTGTTTTTCCAATGTTTTAATTTTCGCTTTTGCCTGTCTGAATAGTACACGTATGTACGTCAGACTTACTAACTTGTGTCATAGTGAGTACGTAGATAGGTAGCAGTGATCTACAGTAGATAATAGTCAGATGTCAAAAATAGTAGTAGCTATAATAGTAGTATGCCAGTAGTGGTACTCCAGTAGAGTAAGTACAGTGAGTAGTAGCAGTGGTAGTAGTAGTAAGTACATCAGTTAGATAGTGTGAGTAGTATAAGGGTAGTATGAGTGCGTACTAATAGATAGTAGTGTAGCATACGTGCCAGTAGTAGTCAGTAGTGGTTAAGCTAGTAGAGACCAGTACTTCAGTATGTAATGCACAAAGTAGTAGTAGCCTCACTAAGTTAGCTAGTCGAATAGTATTTAACATCAGTCATTGTAGTAGTAGGAACAGCTCGCTAGAGTTAGTCAAGTAATTCCGTTAGAATATAATATCTCGTCCAGTAGCTCAGCTCACGTGTTGGATAGTAAGTAGCTAAGTTAGTAGTAGTAGTCATAGTATCGTAGTAGTGAATGCAAGTAGTCGTAGCCAAGTAACGCTAGGCTAGCTATACGCCCCTGAATAGTTACGCTCAGTGCGTGAAGGTGAGTTAGTAGTAGTCAGTAGCTGTCCGAGTTGAGTAGGTGCATATGTCAATCAGTACGAATACCCCAGATAGTCAATCAGGTCCACGTCTATTATGATCAGTTGGTATGGTCAGTACGTGAGTAGTAGATAGTAGTCGGTGTAGTCGAATTGGTAGTAGGAAGGGAAATAGTTCCGTATCAGTGAGTATTTATGTAGTGGTTATGTGGTGAGTTAGTAGGTTAGATTGGGTAGCTCGTAGTTAGTATGTGTAGATTAGGTGAAAGGTATCAGTGTTTGCTATAAGTTACTAATATATATAGTAGTGTCAAGTAGTAGTCTTAGTAAGCATGTATATAACCTTTATGTTGAAGTGGAGTGAGTAAGTATATGTTACAGACTATGTTTAGTAGTAGTATTTAGTGAGTGTGTCTCGTCAACTCAGTAGTGGTGAATCGAAGCGCATTCAGATCACATTGTGTTAGTAAAGTCTTGTAGATCGGTTTAAGTTTAGCGTATTTAGATCCTAGTCTAGTGCCGGTAAGTAAAAGGAAGTAGCAGTAGTAAGTAAGTGAGGTTAGCTATTGGTAAGTTCAGCCTTTAATCTATATAAGTAGTCTAATGGGATGCTCGATGAGTAGCTAGCAAGTTAGTAGTAGCATAGTTTCTCCAGTATAAAGTAGCCTAGTTAGATGACGTATTGTGCACCCATTCAACAATGATTCTCAGTAAGGTGATAATGTCAGTCGATATAAGTATAATGAATGAGTCTAGTAATGAGGTAGTCACAATACTATTGATTGAGTGTAGTAGTAATAGTATTGATAATCATAGTAGTGGCTGTCTAGTGAGTCAGATAAATGTTGAGGTGTAGGTAGTAGCGAGTGTCCGTTGGTAAGTGAAGTCTATATTATAAGTGGAGTGAATAGTAATGAGTAGTAGGGTATGTAGTAGTAGGTGTATAGATAAAGTAGATCAGTAGAGTAGAGCGTAGTAGTAGTCAGCTAGTTAGTTAAGTAGGCCGATAGTGACGTTGGTTACGTAAGGATCGTAGTAGTAGTGCGCTAGTAGGCGATAGACGGCTCGCCTCCATTAGCATATTGTACCGATCTACCATGGGACACAAAATATAGATTGTACATTATCCAAGCCTTCTTCCATCACTTTCACTAGTTTCGGAGTCGAACTAGCCTGTCGGTGCTCCGCGTGCTCTTCTCGTGCGTTGTGGCGGGTCGTCCGTCGTACTGCTTACGTCATCTTACAGTAGGTGATGAGACAGTCAGAGTGTAATGTGATGAATACAGGCGGTTTGTAATGTGAATGATGTGAGTTGCGTGGTCACTCGGGAGTGTCGGACCTCACTCTGTGATTCGATCTCTTTGACCAGAGAGATGGTCCCTTCTGAGATTGATCTCTCGTTATCGTATCTGACTCACTCTTCTGTCCTCTCTGTCCTCCCCCCCACCCACCCTGTCCTCTCGCCTGCTTCCATACTGACTCGATCGTAAACTCTCTTCTGTCTTCTCTGTCTCTCTGTCTTGCTCTGAGACTTCGTCTCTTCCCCCCCCCCCACCCCCACCCCACTTTCCTCCAACCCTAATGATGGAAGAAGGGTTATAACATACACCGGAGTATCGTAAGAAGAAGAGGAGAGAACAGAGAGGACCAAGAGACAGAGATAGAGATGAGAGAGAGAGAGAGAGAGAGAGAGAGAGAGAGAGAGAGAGAGAGAGAGAGAGAGAGAGAGGAGAAATATGGAAAATGTTGATGGGTGGATCTGAGGAACGGGCCCGGCCGTGCCGTCGTCTGTAACCAGCCTTGCCTTTAGAGCTGCTCTCTGTCTCTTTCTCCTCCTCCTCCTCCTCTCCCCTAAAAGTCCCTAACCACCCGGCCACATCACATCAGACAGACGCCTATGTACCAACACACCAGTGTGAGCCATGAGCCATCTCTTTCTAGGCTGGAGACTGGTGAGGGGGCCATGCTCTAACGTTTGGACTCTTGTCATGAGATCTGACCCTGTTAAGGAAAGAAGAGATCAGCTTTTGGCTCTCCTGTGTGGCTCAGTTGGTAAGAGCATGACGCTAGGAACAACATGGTCGTGGGTTCGATCCCCACTGGGGCCCCAAATACTCAAATGTATCCACTCAAAGTACTGTAAGTTGCTTTGGATAAAAACTTACTTTCCCAATACACACACACACACACACACACAATACACACACACACACAGTCCAAGTTCCTCTCTCTCCATATGACCTCTCCTCCAGTCAGCCTCCAACCCATCCCAGAGGCACTATAGCAGGTCAAGTCAAGACCATAAAGGTGACAAGTTATTGTGGGTGGGTGTGATGGGAGTTTTTCCTAGCCACCGTGCTTCTACACCTGCATTGCTTACAGTTTGGGGTTTTAGGCTGGGTTTCTGTCCAGCCCTTTGTGACATCAGCTGATGTAAGAAGGGCTATATCAATAAATGTGATTGATTGATCGATGACAGTTACTGAGACTGTCTGGGGAGCCTAACATAATGTAGTGGAATGCTACAGGGTCTGGGATCACTAACACTTGGGGAAACAGAGAGATCAGGTTTCTATTGGATAGACAGCTAAGTACACACACAGACAGCACCACACTACTCAGCATTTACAGTGTGCAATAAAGACACAAACATGTCCTCAAATTGATAGACAATCTGGATTAAATCAATACCAAAACGTTCACATGTTCTTTGATATGTCAGATTCCGTCTGTCTGCAACAAAGCACAGTGACAGTGAGTATGTATGTGGCTTTAACATTAGATAGCTGTTATTCCATTGGAAATCCCCACCCTGCATGGGTGACTGAGACATGTTTCGGGTAATTGAAGAGGATGGAGAAACTTGTGGGAGAAAAACACATCAAGCTGGACCCAAGTGCTGACGTCTTCCTCCACAAATGAGCTCTCTCTTTTCCCCGCTCGTTCCCGCTCTCTCTTTTCCTCTCTCCCCCCTTTCTCTTCTTCTCTCTCTCTCTCCCTCCATGTGACTCAGCACCGCTCCATCCCTCTGCTCCACAGGGGAACCCATAATCAGTCCTGTGTCGTTTTCGTAGGAGAGACAGAGTCATGAAGAAACACGAGCCAGTTAAAAAGGACAAATTCAAGCCATGGGTTGTTACAGTTGCTCTTTCTGCATGTGAATATGACCCAAAACAACGGCCTTGACAACACTAGATGTGAATATGACCCAAAACGACGGCCTTGACAACACTAGATGTGAATATGACCCAAAATGACGGCCTTGACAACAGTCGATGTGAATATGACCCAAAATGACGGCCTTGACAACACTAGATGTGAATATGACCCAAAACAACGGCCTTGACAACACTAGATGTGAATATGACCGGGACACAAAATGACGGCCTTGACAACACTAGATGTGAATATGACCGGGACACAAAACAATGGCCTTGACAAAACTCGATGTGAATATGACCGGGACACAAAACAATGACCTTGACAACACTAGATGTGAATATGACCGGGACACAAAACAA
>NC_036863.1:14600-24140 GCF_002910315.2 Salvelinus sp. IW2-2015
AACAACGGCCTTGACAACACTCGATGTGAATATGGGCCCAAAACAACGGCCCTTGAACACTCGATGTGAATATGACCGGGACATAAAACAACGGCCTTGACAACACTCGATGTGAATATGGCCCAAAACAACGGGCCTTGGACAACACTCGATGTGAATATGGCCCAAAACAACGGCCTTGACAACACTCGATGTGAATATGACATAAAACAACGCCTTGACAACACTGGCGTAAATACACATAAAGGAAATCAGCAGGGTTTTCTCTGGATGTGGCAGCTCTCTCAACAACAGCTTGTCATTTGAGAGGCATAATTGTTACTTACACTGTTTTACTTTCCCTTCAGAAAACAGGGAGTTGAAGCGTACTTGTGATTGATGCATGGAAAAAATGCATTGACAAACGGTACTCACAGAATAAGAGTAAACAAGGTCTAGTGTTAGGCTGTAATGTGAGGCAGTGAATGGTTCTGTCCAGGGAATAGACTGATGGACCCAGGAGATGAGAGGATGAGGAAGAAGAGGAGAATGACTGAGATGACCGGGGGAGAGGGAGGAAGAAGAGGGAATGACTGATGACCGGGGAGAGGGAGGAAGAAGAGGGAATGGGACTGATGACCGGGAGAGGGAGGAAGAAGAGGGAATGACTGATGACCGGGGAGAGGGAGGAAGAAGAGGGAATGACTGATGACCCGGGAGAGGGAGGAAGAAGAGGAAATGACTGATGACCCGGGAGAGGGAGGAAGAAGAGGGAATGACTGATGACCGGTGAGAGGGAGGAAGAAGAGGATGGTAAAGGGGAAGAAGAATTGGAAAGGGATAATGAGCAGTTGTGTAAAGTACTTAAGTAAAAATACTTTAAAGTACTACTTAAGTAGTTTTTTGGGGTTATATGTACTTTATTTATTTAACTTTTTATATTTTTGCCAACTTTTAATTCACTACATTCCTAAATAAAATAATGTACTTTTTACTCCATACATTTTCCCTGACACCCAAAAGTACTAGTTACATTTTGACATGAAAATGGTCCAATTCACGTACTTATCAAGAGAACATCTCTGGTCATCCCTACTGCCTCTGAGTTGGCAGACTCACTAAACACAAATTATTTGTTTGTAAATGATGTGTGAGTGTTGAAGTGTGCCCCTGGCTATCTGCCAATAAATAAAAAAATATATAAAAAAAGGACATTTGTGCTGTCTGCTTTGCTTAATATAAGGAATTTGAAATGGTTTATACTTGTACTTTGACTTTTAATACTTAAGTATATTTATACTTTTAGACTTTTATCAAGTACCATTTTATTGGGTGACTTTTACTTAGTCATTTTCTATTAAGGTATCTTTACTTTTACTCAAGTATGACAATTGAGTACTTTCTCCACCACTGCTAACGAGGAGGAAGAACAGAAAAAGCACCCAGGCTAAACCCTCTCTCCCCTCCCTCTCCCTGGGTCACCCTGCTGAGTGTGATGCATGTGCTCCACGCTCCTCGAATGCTGGCCTCGACTCGCTTTAATGGCGCGGCGAAAGAGGGAGGGAGTGTAGCGGACGGGTGGAGGAAGAGGGGGAGTTAACGTCACCGATCCCTTCGGCACACGGCAGGGAGTATGGAGCTCCTCTTGGAATGCCATGGAAAAATGAGAGGCAGGAATGCGGACTCCACTGAGCAGTGTAAACAGCCCCGGCCAGGAGAATGCTGCCACGCCGCTTTGAAGTCACTGATCTCCCCCCCTTCTCCCCTCCTCTCCTTATCGGCTCGTGATCAGTCCAGATAGCAGGACAGAAAGAGTCAAAGCCAACGTGGGAAAGACTGCAACAAAACTGAACCCTGGTTTCAGAAGAGTTGCTTTGCTAGTTGGCTGAACAGATTCAAATAAATCTCCTCAAAAAAACGTACACAGTGTCTGAAGATATATCTCACTGTATGCACTGCAAGTATCACCCGGCACAGCGCTGCGTCTTCTGTACTGTAGCAAGCACACACACAAACATCAAGCACTCCAAACTAAACACATCCCCCACTATCCACACTCAGCACAACACACACCAACCAACACACACACACACACACACACAATACACACACACACACACACACACACACACACACACACACACACACACACACACAACACACACGTCTTTCTGTACTGTAGCAAGAACACACACATCCCACGTGCAAGCACCCAAACTAACACACACAACCACCCACAACACACACCTGCTCTCTCCTCTACATCAAGGCTTCCGGCCATTGACGACCCTGGATTTATGAGGCGAGTGCATTTAACTCCTCCTCCTCCACTTTCACCCCTTCTCACCTCTCTCTCCACTTTCACCCCTCTTCTCACCTCCCTCCACTCCCTCTTCACTTTCACCCCCTTCTCCTCCTCCCACCACTCCCTCTCCACCCCTTCTCTCCCTCCTCCCCTCCCTCTCCACTTTCACCCCCCTCGTCCTCTCTCTCGCTCTACTTTCTCTCTGCAGCCTCCTCCACTCCCTCTCACCCTCCTTCTCAGACTTGTTTCAATATGGGCTTTCAACATCTTTGTTGTGGGCAGGGCAGTGATAGCAGGGTAAGAATGTGTCCAGTGTAGACTGTAGACATGCAGGCACCTGAGCCTCTAGTTGCTTTACTGTCTGAAACAAACAAGCAGCTTAGCTTGTGGAGGCAAGGAGGGATACACTGGAGGTGGGTATTCAGGTCAACACACTGCTAGACTAGCCTCTCCCTGAGAACATGGAACTGTATGCGTGACAACCGGGCCAGTGTGTGTGTGTGTGTGTATGTCTACTGTAAACTAAAAACAGATCCAGTCACACACCATAAGCTTTTCTCCCAGTTATAGACCGTCTAATTGAGTCAGAGATTAAAAGATTCAACACTGAGACCTGCTAAACGACTGAAAAAAACTGTTATTATCCCCCATTACTGAAGGCAACAAACGCCTCTACTGACTACTGTTCATAATATCTACGGCCCTGTATTTTGCAAATCATTTTAGTCATTTAACCAGACGTTCTTATCTAGAGCTCCTACAGTAGTGAGTGAACACATGTTTTAATACGTTTTCAAACTGGTCCGCTACTGGAATTGAACCCACAACTCTGCTGTTGCAAGTGCCACGCTCGACCAACTGAGCCACACACGACTGGTAAAACAAAGCTTTTTAAACGTTCTGAGAACAGACGGTAAAACGGAATGTTTTTTAAAAAACGTTCTGAGAACGTAAGTGAACATTTAGCCTGTTCTGGGAACATTTATTTTTAGGTTGCAGGGAGGTTCTGAGACAGTTTTACTCTGTCTCAGAAATTGGAATTGGTCCACTACAGGATGGAGCTAGCATGCCATGTTATTTTATGCATTCAAAGCTGTACATTTTTATCTCTTTAAACAGACACCATTTCAAAGGAAATAATGACTCAGTAAGATCAGGGGTGGCCAATTAGTGGGCGCGGCCAACACACCTGAACACACTTAACAAGAGAGAGGACAGAGTTTTGTTGGTGCTGAGAACGGAATGTATATGTTTTTAAATAACATCCTCTGAACGTTACTAAAGTTTTCTCGTGGTTTTAATGGAACGTTTTCTAAATGTTCTGAGAACATTACCATAGAAGAACGTTGTTTCTTAACATTCTCTGAACTATTTGAGAAGATTCCCAAAGTCAAACAGTTGGAGAACGTTCCGAGAACATTAACAAAATTGAAATGAAATTTAAACATGAACTTTAACTTCAGGAAACATTGTGTTAAAGTAATAAAAATACCAAGAAAATAACGTGTTTTTGTCAAATTCCTTAAATGTACTGAGAATGTTCCAAAGCCAAGCAACTCTCTTGCACCATTCCCATAAAGTTGTGGGAAGGTTGTATGCAAAATAACCATAGGACCACCACTTTCTCACCAAGCTCTAAGAAATATGGTTCTCAGAACGTTATGTGCTAGCTGGGCAGGTGTGATTAATGATCAGGTAGAGCAGAAAACCAGCAGTCTTCCTGACCTCCCGGCATTATGTCTACGGTCTACTGTACACACTACTATCTCAGGCTCAAGTGAGACCACAGACACTACACACAGACCAATACAGATACATAACTTTTTTAAATAACTTTGTACTGTATTCACACACATAAACATCCCACACACCCTGGTACAGTACATACAGTGTAAATAATTTCAGATTTGAGCAGAGGCAGCAGGAGGATTAGACACCGTTTCCATGTCCACCTCAGGAGGAAGTGGCTCCTGGTGTCTGAAAGTCAGAAGATAGTTTCAGCTTGGATGAATATCGTAAATACAGTGGTGTAAAGTACTTAAGTAAAAAATACTTTGAAGTACTACTTAAGTCGTTAATTTGGGGGTATTTATATTTTTGACAACTTTAACTTCAATACATCCCTAAAAAAAATGTATGTAGTTTTTACTCCATAAATTTTCCCTGAAAACCCAAAGTACTCATTACATTTTGAATGCTTAGCAGGATGGGAAAATGGTCCAATTCACACACGTATCAACAGAACCTCCCTGGTCATCTTTACTTTTACTCAAGTATGACAATTGGGAACTTTTTCCACCACTGCGTAAATACACACACACACACACACACACACACACACACACACACACACACACACACACACACACGCAAACCCAGAGTGCAGTAGCCTTCATACTGACTGTGTCTGTTTGACTCATCTCTGTGCGCCAGTGGAAAAGCCCATTTAAGAGGACAAGGGGTAAAGGAACTCAGACGACTGCGTCCAAAATATCACCCGGAATGGCACAAAAGAGTAAAAATTGCCATTCCGTAAATTACATTTGTCATAGTTTTCAGGAAACTATGTCGCACGTCACTACTACACAGCAGAGCCATTTGAACGTAAACATGTATTTTTTATCAAAATGTTTTAAGGCAGAAATGCCTTCTGGAACATGTGAACTTTTATGTGCCTTAATAAAAAACCTGTTACAATTGTTAAATTGCGAGGCTAGTTGGTTTAGCCAAGGAAAAAGGGAGGAAACTTCCTGCTAGCCATGATTGGCTGAGATAATGGATGGGCTGGACATGCCGAGAGATGAGTTCGGATTGGTCTGCCATGGAGCATGATTCTGTCTATAACATGAGCTGCTCAGTATGTGTAGGTACTCCTTTCTAACGTGGCTTTTTTTTTTGAAAGACATCACAAAGAACTGCAAAAGTGTGGCTAATGAGCTCCTCTTTCTGGAGGACGATCGTACCATGTTGACTCTCTCTGACTCTGAAAATGAATCAGATGATGACGAAATCCCTGATTTAGGTAAAAACATTTTCATTGAAGCAGACATTGTAGAGTCTTCTGAAACGGCAATCAACAGTGTTGTTGTCTCGGGAAGAAGTTGACCGAGTTTTGAAATCAGTGGAACGCCCGGTGGAAGCGGAGTATGAGAAGATGGAGAACATTCTGGGCGTTTGATCGCAAATCGAGAACACACAGAAGGTTGTTGTATAAAACACCCGTTTCCGGATTACATCTTCAAACTAAAGGGCAACCATGACATCCGTCTCCTTCTTCTTCCTCTTTTGTTGTTCGTTGGAACATAAAACAGTGATTTTTGTATACTCGTTTGCAGTTTCTTCTCTCCCCTGAGAGAAAAAAATTAAATTATGCAACATTGCTGGCAGAAAGTGAGCCACTATCTGTCCCCAAAGCTGACGTGTTGATTTACAGAGATAAAATACAACTTCTCACCTCATTTCTTCAACCCAATGAGCTCATGCATCATTATTTGAATACAAAGCAATGTAACTGTCATTTCACTCAGCCTCAGGTCAGAACCAGGGGTCTGAGACCTCACTAGTATTATATAGAGGAGTCTCAATCACTCAGCCTCAGGGCAGATCCAGAGGTCTGAGACCTCACTACTATTATATAGAGGAGTCTCAATCACTCAGCCTCAGGGCAGATCCAGAGGTCTGAGACCTCACTAGTATTATAGAGAGGAGTCTCAATCACTCAGCCTCAGGGCAGATCCAGGGGTCTGAGACCTCACTCGTATTATATAGAGGCCATGATGATCCTGACAATAAAGAGCTGCTCCTCTACTCCTGCAACCTGATCTGGTCTCAGACCTGTCCCTGTCACTCAGCAGCCCCACATTAGCTTTTAACACTTCCTCGTTTCCTCTGCTCCTCAAGGCAGTGGGACCTGGACCATTTGAAAAGATTTTTGTGTCTATATTGGAGACTGTAAAAGCTGAGCACGTGTGTGTGTGTCTGTGTCCGTGTCCGGGACAAAAGGGTGCGACCTCTTATGACATGAAAGGAGACTCCTGAATGACAAGTTGATGGGAGATAGGGAGGGAGGACTGGAGAGAAAGAGAGAGAGACACACAGAGAGATGGACAAAGACAGAGAGAGAGAGAGAGAGCGAGAGAGAGAGAGAGACACAGAGAGAGAAACAGAAAGAGAGAGAGAAAGAGACAGACACAGAGATAGAGAGAGACAGAGAGAGAGAGACAGAGACAGAGAGAGACACAGCGATAGAGAGAGACACAGAGATAGAGGTACAGAGAAACAAAGAGACACAGAAAGACAAAGAGACACAGAAAGAGAGACAGAGAGACAGAGATAATCTGACAATGCTGAGACAAAGAGGTCTATTAACTGTCACTTGTCATCTGAGTCAAGTTCCTGTGTCTGTCTGTCTGTCAGATCCTGAGGCAATATTGTCCTGATCAGATACAAAACAACAATGTCCAACTGGTCAGAGATACTGTAGATGTCCATTACACAAATTATACATGATCTCTGGGCGGTGACCAACGTCTCTCGGCGGTGACCAACGTCTCTCGGCGGTGACCAACGTCTCTCGGCGGTGACCAACGTCTCTCGGCGGTGACCAACGTCTCTGGGCGGTGACCAACGTCTCTGGGCGGTGACCAACGTCTCTGGGCGGTGACCAACCTCACTCGGAGGTGACCAACGTCTCTCGGCGGTGACCAACGTCTCTCGGCTGTGACCAAGGTCAAAGTAGTTGACTTTTTGAGGAGGGTCCACATAGAGATGTGAATTATTATAGGGGGGGGGGGGGCAATTTCATTAGTTATCCCAGCCCTGCCCGGCAGCCCTGTACTTTCAACCATCCATTTGGTCTCCATCGAGGACCCCTATCTTTACTACTACTAAGAGGTGACATAGATTGAGTCAGCTATATAATAACATGTCCTTAACAGCGCTTCCTGTCTCAGTCGGGGGGGGGGGGTTAGGGTGTTGCTTTGTGGCATTCTTCTCTGGCGAAACGAGGGGGAGGGTGGGAGAGTTGATATAAAGTGGAACCAGAAATCGCTGTTCCATTTTTTTTTTTTTGTCTGAGCCTTTGTAGACAAGTCAACACATAGCCTTTATCTAGTGCACCCACACCTGGGGACCAAGTCCACCATCAACCACAGGAAATAACCACCCGAAATTCAACTGCTATAGTCCTGGCAGTTGCTGTCCATTCAAGCTGTTGCTGTTGTCACGTGGGTGGGCCACAAATCAGCAGAGAATTTGGCAGTACATCCAACTGCAGACCACGTGTATGACATTGTGTGGGCGAGGGGTTTGCTGATGTCAACGTTGTAAACAGAGTGCCCCATGGTGGCGGTGGGGTTATGGTATGGGCAGGCATAAGCTACAGACAATGAACACAATTACATTTCATCGATGGCAGTTTGAATACACAGAAATACCATTACGAGATCCTGAGGCCCATTGTGAGGCCCATTGTGAGACCCATTGTGAGGCCCATTGTGAGGCCCATTGTGAGACCCATTGTGAGGCCCATTGTGAGGCCCATTGTGAGGCCCTTTTCTTTTAAGGTATCTGTGACAAAATATAAATGCAACAGATGGATATTAATTTTTTCTTTATTTAACTTGGCAAGTCAGTTAATAACAAATTTTTTATTTTCAATGACGGCCAAGTGGCCTTGTTCGGGGGCAAAACGACAGATTTTTCTCGTCAGCACGGGGAATCGATCTTGCAACCTTTCGGTTACTGAACCAACGCTCTAACCACTAGACTACCCTGCCACCCATATCTGTATTCCCAGTCATGTTGACTGATTTCCTCATATGAACTGTAACTCAGTAAAATCTTTGAAAATGTTGCATGTTTGGTTTATATTTTTTGTTTTAGTATAGATACTTACAATTAAGGGATTACTATATAAAATCAGTATAATAATCAAACTCCCTCATGGACTCAAATTGAGTTTTGCTCTTTGTAAAGCATATAGGGGATGTAGGGTCACTTCAGTATTGTACCACAGCTTGATGGAAAGTAAAGAAAACCCAATATTCTGGGAATGTGTTTATTGGATAACGTGTGATCTACTATTGAGGTGTCAGAGTGGGTTTAAGGCACTGCATCTCAGTGCTAGAGGCGTCACTACAGACACCCTGGTTTGAATCCAGGCTGTATCACACAACCGCCCATGATTGTGAGTCCCAAAGGGCGGCGCACAATTGTCCCAGCGTCATCCGGGTTTGGCCGGGGTATGCCGTCATTGTAAATAATGATATGTTCTTAACTGACTTGCCTAGTTAAATAAAAAGTTACATTTAAATGTAAAAATACTCTGAAAGACATCCTGGGCGACGGCGTCCCCAGGACTTCCTCTGTTGTCTACCTAGGAGATGTGCTGGATGAGATAAGGACATGTGATTGGTCTATCCTCTGAAACTAGATGATTGGTTAGACATTATACAAGAAATCTAGAATACGGAAAAGATGACTTATTTGTTAAGAATGAGGGAAAACGAGTTTGAGGCCAGATGGGAGAAATGGATACGGTTTGAGGCTCAGTAAATGGGACGTTAACTACCAAATGTGGTTATGACATAGCTGTATGTACGTTGTGATGTGAGTATTGTAGGTAATGGATCCCCAGAGCAACAACCCCACAGTCACAGTATTACTCAACACTACTGAGCCTGGGGCTGCCTTTAATGTGGCGGCCATCTTAAAATGGTCTGGGGTTCCTCCCTGTGAAGTGGGCGACTCACAGTGACTCGCACTGAGTCATCGTGATGCTCCCTCCTTGAGGTGAGCTGACTGAGGTCTCAGTACTAAATCAACTCACTCAGTACTCCTATAGGTCTCAGTACTAAGTCAACTCACTCAGTACTCCTATAGGTCTCAGTACTAAGTCACCTCACTCAGTACTCCTATAGGTCTCAGCACTAAGTCAGTATTGTTTACAGAGTATCTGAGTTATGTTGGTTATTGTTAAGAGTATTGAGTTATGATGGTCATTGTACAGAGTTCTGAGTTATGTTGTTATTGTTACAGAGTATCTGAGTTATGTATGGTTATTGTTACGGTATCTGAGTTATGTATGGTTATTGTTACAGAGTATCTGAGTTATGTATGGTATTGTTAGATTATCTGAGTTATTTAATGTTATTGTTACAGAGTATCTGATAGTTGTATGGTTTTGTTACAGAGTATCTGAGTTATGCATGGTCATTGTTACAGAGTATCTGAGTTATGTATGGTCAATTGTTAAG